>NW_027120762.1:0-32050 GCF_030686945.1 Centruroides vittatus | reverse complement strand
TGTGCTCGAAGTATTCGTAATCTCCATTTTCACCTCGACATATTTTGATAAAATTTAAGTGATGAAGACTGGAAACGGTTCCATCGAGATATTTCTAAAATGGAACGCCGAAACCGGGGATGGTAGGAGCCAGCCGTGCTGGAGGATTATTGCTAAACTTACAAACAAAACAGTAACAGTAAATATAAGAAACAGTCATCGAAAAGCAGATGTCGTTGACACGTGTTTACTTTTTGCACTAGGTAACTTTACTCTGGTGGATAAAGTTACTTAATTTGTTTTCTAATGTTATTATTAATGAATAATATTAATTTTCATTTTTCATCTGAACTTTTATAGTAGAAGTATTTGGTGAACAATTCAAATTCTCAAAGAATACTTTTTCTATTACAATTATATAAAATAATTTTTTTTAAGCCTTGAATTTTCTTAATTTTCTTTTCCCCGTGTTTTGTATTTGCAGCAGAAATCTCATCGTAACACGCCTGTTAACAGCGGAAGATCATAATTTTGTAAATTGAGTTACATTGAAGATAAAAGTCATCACAAAGATTTCTCTCGAATAATTATTTTTAATTAAATTATTCTTATTATTTAATTTTATAATTGTGAGACGAATTTCATCAACACCTACGGTTGTAAAATTAGAAAAAGAAGTACGTATGCGCTGTTTGCTATCTTCATTTACATCAGTGGCCATAGTGTACGGGTAAGAATTTTTTGTGCCTTGTTCTTGTGTGGCAAAACCCAAAGGTTATATAAAGAAACTTAAAAACTTTTACATTATTTTTATTGAAATACTTTATTGAGTGCATGCCGTTCTCGTTGTTTGTATGGTAATTACTAATATATCGAACGTAACGCTTTGCTATTGCTGGTACGCGTACAGTAATTATTTTTGTGGGTTTAACGGTATTTGTTGCTTTTGCAAAAGTTTCTTTATTGTATCCACATTTCGAAAAAGGGAAAGTCTTATAAACATCAGCCATTTTTCAGCTGCATCGAAGTTGGTATCGCTGGAACTTTCCTTGTTGGTACAGTAACACACCTTTCTCTGTTTATCGTCTTACTTGTGTATACTTTAATGAAGGCATTTGAAAAAGTATCAGAAAATTTATATCTATTGAAAAAGAACAGTCCAAACTTTAAGTCTTAATTGGAAAAATTATAATTCAACACGAAGAACTTTGAAATTTTATAAATCAACTTAATGGATTATTCAATAACGTATTATCGATTTTATACGGCGTATTGTTAATAGAAACGAGTATATTATATTTTATTTTTTCATTCACATTAATACATAAATGGCAAAAAATTATGTGTTTTTTATTTTGTGCTATTTTCACGTTCTTTTCTATTTCAATCGGATTATTATATTTCGCTTTTACATCTACTGTAATGCATATATACCCTTAACCATTTACAATACTTACATATTAAATATAATCTGTAATTTTTTTTGTTTCAGATGCAAACATTTTTTCAAGATGCCATATTGTCAGGACTAGAAAATATGAAGCATGCTACGAAAGAAAATTAGACAAAGATTGATTGAAAAAGAACCGAAGAGAAATATATTTGTTTAACTGTATGGAAACTTCAAATTACCTTTTAAATCCACGTTGTATGTTAAATTTTAGAAATCTTGTGAGGTATTATTTTCATTACAGTCACAAAATGTTGTATTACAAAATGAATTTTGCACCATTGTGTTTGTATAAATATACATTAAGTATTTGTATGAAAAACGCGAATGAATCGGAAATTTGATGTATTAAATATTTTCACTACATTGATAGAAGAAAATACCTTGTAGTTAGCATTGTATGTTTTTCAACGTACGTTCACAATGCTCATCGATGCACCAATTTATTAATCAAGTAAATTCGAACTGTCTTAAATAAACTATGAAATAAACCAATTTTAAATACAGGATCCGTGTAAGTAATTTAGACTGTGCCTATAGCTTACTACTTCTAATCCACGCATATTCAATTTTCAATTGGAACCAACATTAACTAATAAAGTAACATTCACAGCTGATAAAAAAAGACAAACTGAATTTCATAGCAGCAGTACACGAATTGGGATGTATTTGTAATAATAATAAATGATTTTGTGCAGCAGAAACACCATGCCAAAATTTTGTTACACGAAAGAAATAATGAAATTGATTTTAATATAAGTTTTCCATTTCAAATTTGTATTGTTTATCATATTTATATTATTACGCGTATCATACAGAAGACAGTCTTAGAATAGAAATGTATGCATAAGAACAATAAAAATTACACTACACATAATAGTTTTGTTCTTTTATTTAAAAACTCTTTTACTGTAGACGTACAAAAGTTTAGTTTCAGATAAAACGTTTAAATGAAAAAACACACAGCAATCGCTTTATCTTAAAAGTTGTAAATAAGAACTGACTAGGCACGGTACACAAATGAACATAAATTATATTTATAGTTTTTTAAAGTAATAAATATTAGTGTTTAAATTGAAAACAATGGGGAAAAATGCTATGTTTAAGACACTTGTGGTACAGCTAAAAATAACAAGAATAGATCTTGGGTATTTTTAGTTGTTTTTATTTAGTAAAGAGTTACGTGTCTAATTTTAATCAAAAATGTGGAAAAATATAGCGATAAAAATGTGATTCGTTTAACTTTATTAATATAATGTACAATCATTTCTATGAATTATTTCATTTACATAATGTTGAAATTAGAAAACTATTCATTTTACACAAATTACAGTGAAGAATTTTTTCGAACAAAAACAAATAACAGTTATTTTAATTGAGTAAATTAACTATAACGTTAAAATCCACTAACAATGCGACGATGACAACATCGGTATGTAGCATTTCGTACGACTTTAACTTCGAACGCTAAATTTCTAATCGACGTTGTCTATGGAAATATCCAGCAGTCTAAGTACAGCTATAATTTAACACGCGAAAGACATTTCTATACAATAATCACTCTGATATCACCACTATAGCAATTTTGGCGCTGTAATCAACAAATATTTTATTTGTACAGATCGCTCTTACTGTACAGAAATTTAACGACACAAAGTACTGCTCAATGTGGTCAACTTTCTAAAACTTTAAAAATCAGAAAGCGACGATCTGTGTTTGAACGACTGTAATTGCTTATTTGTGATGCTTGTCATACGTATTGTGTTACTGTGTTTCCAGGATGCCAAATTTAAAAACTGTTTTCTTCGATCCAATCTTTTAAATGTACAAAGAATAATGTGAATGAAGGAACGACTCGTTTTTTTCTGCGTGTAGTGCCAAAAGTGCCAATGGCGAATTTTGCTGTCAATCATTTATGTAAATTTGGTTTTGGTTGCGTCGGATTTTGTTGTATTAAAATCGCTAAATGTTATAATGGACAGCGTTGAATGGAAGTATTTTGATATAGACGACCAGGTGTACATTGTTTAATGTGGTACTTACGACAAATAATGTGATAAGTAAAAATTTGGTAGGAATGATTAGATTCGTTGAAGACATTTTTGGATTTTTGGCTGTTGTAAATATTAGTACACTAACAAAAAATATTTTGTGATATTTTAGTGTAGAAAACGATTAAATTTGATGTATTGTGTAATCTATACAAAATGTTTATGTAAATTTTGTATTCATAATGTAATGTACTGTACAATAAAAATATGGCATGAGAATTTAGTACAGTATTTGATGAAAACCGTACGATGTAATAAAAAAGTCGCAAGATTAAAAAAAACCGGGTTAAAGGCACGAAATAAAATCAAAAAGTTCAATATTCTGAAATCAACAGTAAAATGTTAGACAACATTTATGCTTGTTTGAATAAAAAAGTATCGAATGACAGTGTTTGCACTTAGAAAATTGCGACGGTTTGTACGAGAATGGATCTAGTTTTCAAACCATGTTGTGGAAATAGCCGTGTATCAAGGAATATCTGTACTTTGTGTTTATTGACAATATGTAGATTGAACGATTAGCGAGAACTGATTTTTGTTTAGATATAAATGAAGGCATGTATTGCAGGTTTATTAATTTATTTGTGCATATAATTATCAGGAAGATCTTGAGCAGCTGCTTCTGAGAGTCAAGCACGAACGTGCAAAGGTAGGTCTGCTTTTTAACTTCAACAAGACCAAAATAATGACTACTGCACGGAACGTGTAACTCAAAATAGCGATCAATAATGAAAAAATTAAGGTAGTGGCAAATTTCATATTCATTGGATCCAAAATCAACTGTGATGGAGAGTGCAGTCTTTGAAATTAGAAGACGCATAGCCTTTGGATAAACCTCGATGATCAGCATGAACAGCTTTTGGAAGAGCAAAAACATCTGCCTCCAAATGAAATGCAGATTAGTTAGAGCGATTATTTATCCTATTGTCATGTATGAATGTGAAACTTGGAATTTAAAGAAATCAGACAGAAGGAAGATAGATGCCTTTGAACTGTGGTGTTGGAGGCAGCTTTTGTGTATTCTATGGACAGTGTGGATCACCAACAAAACTGACTTAAACAGAGTCCAACCGAAAATCTTACTGGAAGCCAAATAACCAAACAAAAATTTGTCTTTTTTTTTGGTCATATAATGAGAATCAGCTCCCTTGAGAAGGTAATCATGCTGGGGATGGTTAGCGGGAAAAAAGCACGAGGCCGACCAAAGATTTGGTGGCTCAACACAATCAAAAGTGACTCTAACTTATGTATAAGGGAATTGAAGAAGGCTGTACAGGATAGACAGGCACGGAGAGCTTTCATCCATATAATGACTGAGAGTTGGACATGACTAAATGAATAAGATAGACAGGTTTAATTGAAAAATTTAAATTACTTTGGACATATAAACATAAAGTTTAAAATACAAAATGATAAATATTTATGATCTGTCTTGTGGCAACAAACTTAACAAAAATATTTCTTGTAAACATTTGTATCGGACTTCGTAACTTAATATTACTTTATTCAAATAAGACAACTTTTTAATTGCTTTCAATACTTTTAATTATTTTTATATATAAATACACACATGCGAACGAGAAATTATTTATTGTGGCATCATTATTTAATTTAAAATATATGCTCTCCACCTAAAATTAGTAGTGTCTTGTCCCTGTACATCATACTTTTCCTGTTACAATAGAGTTGTGCTGGTCATCTATCTAACTCTTTCAGGGGGAAATTTTTTAATCGAAATAACTATATATGATTAATTACAATAAGTATAACTCAATTAACTATATACAAACTTCCAGTGCAAACCAGAAGTTCGTATATACTTAATCTGGGCCGACTCAACAAATTCTTTGTTGTTACAGAATTTTAATTAATAGAAGGTCATTCATAATTTTTTACCTAACAAATATACAAAGCATTTCATAAATAGGAGAAATCTCTTTGAATAAATGACTTAAAATAAAGACTAATTAAACACTTTCATAAAGTATAGAAACAAAACAATTTTATGATTTTCAGATCATTATTCACTTACATTTGTCGGAAATGTTGAAAATGTTTGAACACGTATTAATTTTTAATTTTATCATTTTGGCTGTATACTTTGTTTTAATAATTCTAAAAGTAGAAGCTTCTTAAACAATTCACTTAATCAGAAAGCTTCCTACCCATTAGCTAACAAATAGAATCGTTGGAAGCGTTACACGTGTGTAGCTTCCAATAGCTAAACCGGCTGAAGTTGGGACTCTGTAAAGCGCATGCCCTCTGGCTGCTTTACACCATTCAGTTATTCGCGGCGTGAAACCTGTCTCTTAAGCGCTTTCATTCCGCCACTGATATTCGAATATACAATAGCAATCTTATCGTTTTTTTTACACATAGTATAGAAATTTGTAATAAGATACATAATGCAGTTATAATAAATTATTAATTTTAATTAATTCAAAGTACGTTAAAATATAAAAATTTATATTTTAGAAACTACAAGGGAAGGTCGTTGGAAGGTGGAAGCGGCGCTTCCACCGCTTCCAATGACGGCACCCCACTGCTGAGCAGCCATGGTTACTTACCACTTAATGGAAAATGTTTACTTAATTATACCACTATGATCTTTTTCAAATTAATATAATACATTTTATGTTTCTGTTTTTAAATGAATAAAGCAATAGATTTAACACATTTATTGCTTTGTGTTTTAAAGTAATTGACAAAAAAAAATGCTTAAAAAATTGTACTTAAAAACATTTTAAATTTCTGTCGGGTGTTCTTAGTTTGTGGAAAAATTATGTTTAGAACTTCGAGAAAATTTTCACGCGTTAAGCCACAAAGCCACGTCAAGGCGACACCCATTGTGTGGTAGTTATTTGATTTTTAGAAACTGACCTTGATTGCTCGACAGAATAACAATCGAGGAATAAAACTGGATATTCGTTGCTATTCGATTCATTCGGTTAACTAAAATTAACTACGAAAATTTAATTTTTGTAATTTTCCTCAAACTTTCCTATTAAAAGATACGAAGTTTCAATACACATTTTTCATTTAAAAATAAACACAGCAACGAATAAAAGATTATCTTCAAAATATAAATAACTACAAATTATAAAAGTTCCATATAAAACATATACTAAAAAATTAATATATTGTAACAAAGACGCTGTTAGCTTAACCCTTTTGCTACCAATTTTCGTGTAGTAAAGCTGTTTTTATACAAAAAAATTAAATAAACGGAAATATTACGATATTTATTAGGTATAGATTCAATACAAAAATATATTTTTAAAAAAGTAATTAATTAGTGTATCGATTAAATGTTTCATGTAATCATAGCTCCAAATATTAACGATATATGTTTGTATTTATATAGTTATCAAAAAGTATATCGAGTTAATGTTATATGAAATTAAAATGTAAAATATTACTAAAATTCAAGCTTATATACTAATTGGAATTAGAAAAAACTCGATTATTACTTCTTAAAATTTTTAAATCAAATATTACGATTGAAAATTAAAAGCAGGTGTAAAAATCATGCTACTTATCGTGATTCTACTGTCTGGCGTAAGGAAGAAAATTGTCCAAGTTAAATCTTAATTTGAAAGTCGTTAACCTGAAAGTTATATTTTTGTAAAAATTTGAAAAAAGTTTTATAAGAGAAAAGATGATAACTTACATAATCATTTTTGCTTAAATTGTAAATTACAGATGACACTGTCTATGGCGATAGTCAGTGGCGTGCCGTCATTGGAAGCGATGGAAGCGCCGATTCCACCTTCCAATGACTTTCCCTTGTATTTTATAAAATATAAATTTTCATATTTTAACGTACTTCGCATTAATTAAAATTAATATTTTATTATAACTGCATTATGTATCTTTTACAAATTTTTATACTACATGTGAAAAAAACGATAAGATTGCTATTGTATATTCGAATGATTCGGTGGCGGAAGGAGTGTCGGAACCGGGTCAGTTTCCAATCAGCCAGATTATATAGGCATTGTCACATGCGGTTTATGGAGCATCAACCTCACCCGGTTTAACCGTAGAAGCGACACACGCGTAAAGAGTCCGACTTTATATTTTGGAGCGGTTCTGAGCTGTTAGCCGCCTGCCTGTCAACTTCCAAGCAGCTAGATTATAGGCATTTGCGCATGCGCTTCACAGAGCACAAACGTCACGGTTTAGCTGGTAGAAGCAACACACGCATAAAGCTTCTAATTTTATATCCCGGACCGGTTGTGGGCTGTTAGCCGCCTGCCTGCTAGATGTTCGGCCGCCCTCGCCCAATTATGTGAATCGTGAGTAGACTAGATCAACGGCGGGCAACCCCCGGCCCGCGGGCCAGCTACGGCTCGCGAAAAGTTTTTATCCGGCCCGCGAGATCTTTAATAGATTATTAAATTGGAAAAATAACTAATTAATAGTTAATTTTCTAATTCTTTGTAATTTTCGAAAACGATAAGAGAAATAAATGTAGTAATTAACTTTTTATTTATTTATTTCATATTTGCAGACTAAAAAAGTTACGAGTCACAAGAAGGCGTCAATTAACTACTACGGCCCGCGGAAAAAACGTAAAATTTATTCTGGCCCGTTTATAAAAAAGGTTGCCCACTGTAGACTAGATTTATAACTTAACCCAATTGATAGGAATTTACTGGTATGTTTTTATGATAGTTCTGTATAGTTGACAGGAGTTTTAAAAAAATCCATTAAAATATTTGATATATTCATTCCGCGTTTATTCTGCTCTCCCATCTTATATTACTTACGGATTTCAATGTTAAACCGGTGATATTACGATTTAGTATGTCCCATCTGTAAAGGGACGCAGAAAAAACGTGTACAATTCTAGTACAGTGTTAAAAAATTAACTGTTCTTTGGCAGCATCATTTACAACCAAATTTAATGAATAAAACGTACAATGGTACAAAAAAAGCTCTAGAATTTATTTTCCTTAAATTTACGATTTATGTATCGGTTGTCATAAAAATTTCTTTCCACTTCTTTCTCAAGACTACAGATATCCAAGTACAAAGTAACCGGTTTTGACTTATTTCTATTTAAGAAGTAGTTAAATAATTAAGCGATTAGGGAATTAGAAACATAAATAAAACCCTGATGAAAGAGCAGAAATTTTACTCAAACAGAAGCTTAACCGAACCAATCTCTTGCCGAGTACAGTGGGGTCTGTTCTCTTCATAATATTAGATGCAATGAAGACAGAAATTTTTCCAGTTCAACGAGAGTGACCGAAAAGTTGTAAATTTTGGAAATTTCCGTCGACACTCGGTCCTAAAACGAATTAGTTAAGAAACGAACGACAGACAATCTGTTAAGTTTAATCTATTTAGATTTTTACAGCTATGGTGAAAAACGTTAAAATTTACAACAATGCTGTCGCGTCCTTTGACGTATACTAGTGATACGACAAAAGAGGCATTTGGCATTGACCGGTATCGGCACCCTTGGGATTTGGCACGCACACACCTACCTGGACCGTCTCTGATTCTATTTATTAGCCACTCGTAGGTAGCTATTTCACTAAGTGGATTGTTTTAAGATTTAAAAAGTAAAGAATATTTTGTTATTTTTATGTACGTTTCTTCACAAAGTTATATTCAATTATAAGTTTTTTTAAAAGTATATTCATACAATTGAAGAATTTTTTGTACTAGGTATGTATATTTGTCACACATTTTGTTTTACCAAGTAAGTTTTTCTGATACTTTTAATTTTAGCCCTTATATCGTAGCTAGTGATTCAAAAATTTATTTTAAAAACGTTTTGGCTCGAGACCATATAATGAAAAAGAAAACATTATTAAAAGAGAAAGACCAATGCCTAAATTAAATATAAATACGTCAACAAAACATTTCGACATTTTGACGATAAAATTTATGACGAATGACGATTCTTTCGTAAAATTGAAGCAATTTGGAAATCAAAGAAGAATAGAATTTAACATTGGTAGACAATATAAAATAAATATTAAAAATTATAACGAGATAATTACGATTAATAGATATATCTAAATTAATAGATGTTATGTGTTTTTTCTCAAAGCAAAAATTGGCATTTAGAGGGCATAGGGAATTTATTGAATCTAATAATGGAGGTAATTATATTGAACTTTCTTATTTATTAAGTACGTCAGATAATCTATTAAAAATACATTTAAAGAAGTATACGGTTTTTACTGGCTTATCGCAATTAATTGATTGCCCCTGAAAGTCGGCTTTTTACAGAAACACAGCTTCCTTATCATCAAATGTCACGGCACGCCACTGCTGTTTAAGAAAGTGTTTGAATTTCTTCACATTAAAAGAGTCGTCACTACAACATATCATCCTGCATGTAACAGAATAGTAAAGAGGTTTAACGAAAACTCGTCAATATATCGCGATAAAGCTAGATTAACAAAATTGAAATGAATTAATTTAATATGCGCTTTTTGCATATAGTACAGTAGAGCATCGTTAAGTGGAACGTCGGTAAGTGGAATGGCCGGAAAGTGGAACGATTTTCAGTTGGACTGTGTCGTGCTGAATCAAATGTTTTTGATACTAAATTTACTTCTAAAGTATAATTTTCATGTTTTTTATATTTTTTAATCTATTTATTTTGTTTGTACAAAATGTAGAAATAATTTTTAACGATACGATAGCTTCAATGATTATTATAAAAATTTTCGTTAGGCTTAAAATCGACGAAACTTCAACACGAAGCAACACGCAACGGAGAAAAATTCAACAGGAAGCGATACGCGACAGAGAAAAATTTGAACATTGGACAGGTTAATGTATTTTTTTCGTACAAAGTCGGAAACTGGAACAAATCATTAACTGGAAGGACCCCAGTCCCCAGTTGGTTCCACTTATCGACGCTCTACTGTACTACGATTCAGGCTTATACAAACGACAGTCCATTCTCCTTACTATATAGGAAAGAGTTCCAACCTACTTTTTTGACCTCGTCATCAATCTGACTCAAATTATATATGAGGAAGAAGAACAAGCAGCATTGAAACGTCATAAACGAAATCGTCGATCCCCGCTCTCCAAGTATCACGGTAAAAGATCGTGTTCTTCTTAATGAAATAACAGTATTTCAAGGGCTAAAACGAAAACTATTTATCTAGATGGTCGGATCGATTCCAAATTATAACCAAAACGTGTGCTGTCACCTTTATAATGGAAAACATTCAAACTAAGAAACAAATCAGGGCCCACGCAAACTGTTCAAAACATGCTACCACCAGACGGTAATATGAACAGATAGAGATTATCGATGAATTTCTTTCTCCAGCTCTGAAAAAATCAAATTGCTCACAAAGGATATTACGTCCACCTTAGCTCAATGGGACAAACTTCTTTTAACAGAAATTCCACAACTAACTGAAGTGAAATTTTAACCAGAATTTGAAAGTGAAAAGAACAATGATACAGGATTTTCAACTGAGAAAGATCTAACAGAACGACCCACTTGGTTGTATTCTTATTCCTTGAAAATTCGATGTCTGGTAGCCGAACAACCATGAATCTCTTCTCATTCCTGACAAAGTAGAAATTTGAAGTTTTTCTCTTTTCCAACTAGTCGACCCTCAAATAAAAATAAAAAATAAAATCTTTTTCCTTTTTGAAGCTTTAGGGGCCCTCAATTGACAAAAATATGTTATATTAAATCTAAAATTATACTAAACTTCTAACCTAACAATTAATTATGTAAACATTACCAAAATGTTATATGTTTTATAAATTTCTGCATCTGACAAATTCTCCTTCTGTCTATGCAGTGTACTTTGTCAGTCAAGACTCTGAACAATCATGCATATACGAACCCTCCTGAAAGTTTTCTTCATTTCAACGGTCTATGCACTTTATTTGGGTCCAAGAGAAAAAACTCATAATCTGTTTGTAAAGGTCCGCTTTTAATGTAGCGGGTCGAAAAATCACGCGACCGAGATAATTGGACCCATAATGTTTGCCCACGACATAAATGCCACTTATAATTACTAAACAATGTAAATTCCACTAAATGTTTCTAAAAGACATATATGTCACTAATGGCTACTTAACAAGATAAATGCCGCCTGTTGCTACAAAACAACATAATTGCCACATTAGTGCCACTTATGGCCACTAAACGACATAATTGGCACATTAGTTTTTAATTATGGCAACTAGACGACATATATGCCACATTAGTTTCACTTATAACCACTAAACAACAGAAATGCCACAATAGTGTCATTTATAGCCACTAAACAACGTAAATGTTACTTAATGACACTTGACACCATAAACGCAATAAAATGCAACAAAACCACATAAATAATTCTAAATACCAGTAATCAACATAAATGCTACATTAGTTCTACTTATGGCTAGTAAATGACATAAATGTTACATTAGTGCTACTTATGGCAACTAAACAACATAAATGCCACTAAATGCAACATAACTACATGAATGAAACTTATTTCCATCAAACGACTATATGCAACTTATAACTACTAAATGACATAAATGCCACTTATGGTTTATGTACGACGTAAATGTTACAAAATGCTGCTACACGACATAAATGTTACATTAGTGTTATTTATGACCACAAAACATCATAAATGCAACTAAAAGCAAGTAAACGACATACATGTCATTAAATGCCAATAAACAACATAAATGCGACTAAATGCCAGTTAACATTGTAAATGTTACATTAGTTCCACTTATGGCTAGTAAATGACATAAATGTTACATTATTGCAACTAATGGCCACTAAACAACTTAAATGCCACATTAGTGCCACTTACAACTACTAAACAAAATAAATGCCACTCGTTGTTACTAAACCACATAAATGTTACTTAATGCAACTAAACAACATAAATGCCACGTTAGTGCCACTGATAATCACTATATGATAAATAAATGCTACATTAGTTCCACTTATGGCTACTAAGTGAAATAAATGCCACTTATGGCTACTATATAAAATAAATGCCACTCATCGCCACTAAACCATATAAATTCTACATTAGTGCTACTTATGGCCATTAAACGACAAAAATGCCACATTTGTGACACTTATAACCTTTAAACAACATAAACACCACATTAGTGTCACTTATGGCCTTTAAACAACATAAATGCCACTCATGGCCACTTAACAACATAAATGCAATGAAATGCAACTAACAACATAAATGTTACTAAATGCAAGTAAAGTACATGAATGGCACTTTTTGCAACTAAACGACATAAATGCAATTTATAACTACTAAATGACATCAATGCCACTTATGGTTACGAAACGACGTAAATGTTACTAAATGCCGCTAAACGACAACGATGCAACTTATAACAACTGAACAACATTAATGCCACTTATAGACACTAAAAAACTTAAATGCCACTTATGGTTACTAAACGACGTAATGCCACTTATAAACACTAAACGACATGAATGCCACTCATGGCCACTTAAAAACATAAATGCAATGAAATGCAACTAAAAAACATAAATGCGACTAAATGCCAGTTAACGTAAATGTTACATTAGTTCCACTTATGGCTAGTAAATAACATAAATGTTTCATTATTGCAACTCATGGCCACTAAACAACTTAAATGCCAGATTAGTGCCACTTTTTGCTACTTAACAACATAAATGCCATCTATTTCAACTGAACCACAATAATGCCACATGAGTGCCACCTATAGCCACTAAACTGCATAAATAGCACTTATAGCAACTAGACAACATGAATGCAACTTATAACTACTGAATGACATAAATGCCATTTATGAACACTAAACGACATAAATGCTATATTAGTGCAACTTATGGCAACTAATCGACATAAATGCCACTCATTGCCACTAAACCACATGAATGTTATTTTTAGAAACTAAACAATATAAATCCTACATTAGTGCCACTTTTGGCTACAAAACGACATAAATTTTACATTAGTGCCAGTTATGGCTACTAAGCAACATTTATGCCACATTAGTGCCACTTATTACAACTAAATGACATGAATGCCACATTAGTGCCACATATTGCAACTAAATAACATAAATGCAACTTATAACTATTAAATAATATAAATGCCACTTATGGTTACTAAACAAAGTTAATGCTACTAAATAACGCTAAATGACATAAATGCAACATTATTGTTATTTATAACCACAAAACAGCATAAATGCAATAAAATTGAACAAAACAACATCAATGTTACTGAATGCTGGTAAACAACATATTTGCAACGTAAATGCCACATTACTTCCACTTTTTTCTACTTAACAACATAAATGCCATTCATTGCCACAATACAACAACATTAATGCCATTCATTGCCACAATACATTTATTTCAACTGAACAACAATAATGCCACATAAGTGACACCCATAGTTACTAAACTGATTAAATGGCACTTATTGCAACTAGACTACATAAATGCAACTTATAATTACTGAACGACATATGTGCCACTTATAAACACTAAACGACATAAATGCTACTTATGGCCACTTAACAACATTAATGCAATGAAATGCAACTAAACAACATAAATGTTACTGAATGCCGGTAAACAACAAAAATGCGACTAAATGCCAGTTAACAACGTAAATGTTACATTAGTTCCACTTATGGCTAGTAAATGACATAAATGTTTCATTATTGCAACTCAGGCCGCTAAACAACTTAAATGCCAGATTAGTGCCACTTTTTGCTACTTAACAACATAAATGCTATCTATTTCAACTAAACCAATATAATGCCACATGAGTTCCACCTATAGCCACTAAACTGCATAAATGGCACTTATAGCAACTAGACAACATGAATGCAACTTATATTTACTGAACGACATAAATGCCATTTATAAACACTAAAGGACATAAATGCCATTTATAAACACTAAACAACATAAATGCTATATTAGTGAAACTTATGGCAACTAAACGACATAAATGCCACTCATTGCAACTAAACCACATGAATGTTATTTTTCGCAACTAAATGATATAAATTCTATATTAGTTCCACTTATGGCTACAAAACGACATAAATTTTACATTAGATGCTTCTAACAAATGCTTAATAACATAAATGCCACATTAGTGTTATTTATGGCTACAAAAACGCATAAATAATATTCAATTCAACTTATAATTAATGAAAAACATAAATGCAACTTATGGACGCTGAACAACATAAATGCCACTTAATGTTGCTAAATGACATATATGCTACTAATTCCAACTGAATAAAATAAATGCTACTTTTGGCAACTAACTGACATAAATGTTACATAAGTGCCACTTATAGCAACTGAACGACATAAATGCCACATTAGTGTTATTAATGGCCACAAAAAAGCATAAATGAAATTAAATTCAATATATAATTTCTCGACAACTTAGATGCAATGTATGGACACTAAACAACATAAATGCCTCTAATGGTTACGGAACGACAGTAGTATAAATAAGAGAGACTCTGGGATAATTTGTTAAACTTTTAAGACTTTATAACTTTTATTGTAGTAACGCTCAACCTCCCGAGGGAAAGACGTCCACCAGGGGCTAAAAATGGCAATAACCGTTGAATCGTTCGAGCGTTTCTACGATATTTGCATTCCAAAAGCTCTCGTAGACATTAAAACCACGCCCATTTTTGTTGCCCCTTCGGATATACTTCACCGCGAAATGTGAGCGAGCGTTTTTAGAATACGCCGCCGTCGCCGAGTCTTAAGAGAAACGATGTTTTAAGTTTTTTCTTTACAATACGACAAGTCTCAGATTTCTCTTAAGAGAATCAATATTTTTTTCTTTATTTAAGAGAATTAATATTATTATATATATATAACTTTAATATTAAAGATATTTTTCTTTTCGTTATGTTTTAAGATTTCTTTACAATACGACGATCTCTCTTTCTTAAGAGAATCAATATTTTCTTTATTTAAGAGAATTAATATTATTATATATATAACTTTAATATTTAAGATATTTTTCTTTTCGTTAAGCCAATGCCATCTGTTGGCAAAATATTAAATTGTTAAGTCTCGAAGGTGCCATCTGTTGGCAAAATATTAAACTTCATTTTCTTTTTTAAATTATTTTTTTCCTTCGAAATTTCGAAACCGATTAAAAAAATAACAAACAGCGCGAACCGTCTGTCGCTAATCGGATCGCGCCATTTGCTATTTGGTTTTTATCGATACTTTTACGATATATATATTTTTTTTTCTCCTCTTTCTTTTATTTATTTTTATATTTTTATTTTTCTATATTTATATATTTTTTTTATTTTTATATATTTTTTTATTTTTGTAAGTTTTTGTTTTGGTTGGGCGCCATCTGTCGACAAATATGTGTCGCGACGACGATTAAATAAACAACACAATTTTCTCTCTTGTTCTTTTTTATTTGAAAATACCAAAACTAAATGATATTATAATAATTAAAAACAAAATAAATATAAAAAAAAGTTATAATAAAAAATGCTTATATTGTACAGAAAATAGATGAATAGATGATGAGATCTCCGTCGAATGTGTCTAAAAAAAACAATAAATATTATGTTGTATATTTATTTTTAAAAAAAATTTTATTATAAATAGTTTAAATTAAAAATTAAAAGTAGATTGTAAGGAAAATCTGCAAGAAAAAAAAAGCAGAGGGCGTTAGTCGTTCTTCTTTTTCGAAACAAAGAAGATTGTCAAACAAAGAAAGATGTCTAGTCATTGTGTCTAAAATGCAACTGTTGCTTTTAGACTTACAATTGTTTTTTAAATATAAGAGACGATCGATAGGATTAACCGATGTATCGCCAACAACCGCGAAGGTAAGAAGTTTAAGATTGAAATTATAAAAAAAGCGTATTAAAAAATTATAAAAAAAGTTAGTCGTAGAAAGCTTAAATTTATTTCAAATATTAAAAAACTAAAAGAATTTAAATTGACCTAATGTCTAGACATTCATCTTTCTTCGTCTCGAAAAATCTTGCAGAATATTCTTACATCTATTATTTAAATTTTATATAAAGTTTTTGAAAAAACTTACTTTTTATTGATCTTCAAATAGTACTATCATCCGTTGTCCCATTTTTATTATTATACGTTTGTACGCTTCAAAAAGAATAATTACATTTTTTTTAAAACCAACGTTTAAACTTGTTGTTTGTAAATAAATTTTTCCATTATGGTAAATGGATTGCGCTTTAAATACTGCTATTGAAATTTCTGATGATATATTTATTGAAATTGATATGACTGGGTTAACGTGATAGATATTATGGGTGGGGATTATTGTTTCTGAAAAAATTACGAAATACATTTTAAAAAAATACAATTAAATAAAAAATTTTTTCTAAAATATAAAAAAGATAATTACCATTATGCTCTAAAATTCTCCACGCTCCTTTGTGGAAGAAGCACACCTGATTTTCTTCATCGAAATTTTTAAGAATTTGCACGTTGTCCCATTTTTCAAAAACCATATGGTTTCCTTTATAAATTCTTCCTTCAAAATTTAAAGTGTATTTAGTAAAAAACTTGGTTTCTAAAATCGTCACAATCGACGGAGATCTCATCTTTGGGGTTAAAAAATGGGTAAAAGCGAAAGTATTTATACTCTAGGTTTATTAATATATGCGTTCACTTTCGCTAGTCCCCATCTTAGCCTACGGCATCAAAGTCGCGTCTTATCTGTCCCTCTCTATCTTTTTACATTCTAGGTCAAAGATAGGCCTCCTAATTCAAAGTCAAGAATTCGAGGTGACCCGATTCCCACACAAAGCGACTAATGTTTTATAGTTTCAATTAAAAAACGCATTTTTTAAGTTTTAAAAAAAATTTTATTTGAGTAAACTAACGCTACATTGGTTACATTTAATGAATATATTTGGTGGTATTTTACCAAAACGAAAATTATTGCGTACAAAAGCGAATACATAGTTATCATTAAAATATTTAGTATTAGGCTGAAGAATTTTTAAGTCTTGGTTTCTCGATATTTTGTAGAGAAAAAATAAGCAAAAGTATCCGCACGTAGAGCTATACGGACCTTGGAGCGTTCTTCGATTCCAGCGCAACTCCTTGGAATTCTGTCTTATGAACTTTATAATGTTCGGGATTTTTGGCGGTAGTCCGTATGAGTCAAAATAATAACAAGTCGAATTTCGGAAAAAAAGAGCTATCCAGTGTCGTCCGGGATTTTTGCTGTTCTCCGTATTAACGATAAAGCTTCTCTTCTTTCCGATTGTTTGAGGTAATAAATCCGAGGGATAAACGCCACCGAATGTCTTGCTAATTTCGGAATCACCTAACGCCAGTTTCCAGAGCGTAATCGTATCCATTAGTTGTTTAGTAGTCGACGTAAATGTTTCGCGATCGATCGATTTCTATTGTATTACGATATTCTAAGAAGCATATGACGTTAACTGTTTCTGGCAAAGGTCTTTTGAACTTTAAATCGAAACTAACATTTCCATAGGTCAACACAGAGGTATGGTTTTCGGATGCTGCGCGGTCGGGAGTTAGGTCGAATACGTGGAACATGTATCCTTGAGCGTAGTCGGAATACGATATATTAGCGAATTTTCCGTAGGGAATTCCCCCTATTTCTTCGAATAATGTTGCGTAACTTCGAGCGTAAGATTTTGCGTCAAAGTCTGGACAGAACGGGTTGGGTGGGATTAAAATCGAATCTTTTATAACAGAAATATAGTTTAAGTCGAAATTTTCAAAATTGAAAGGATTTAAATCGATCTGTCCATTAAAAGCGTTATTTCGCACCAATCCGATTATAATTCTTTTCGGGATTTGACCGATTATCGCATTCGATATATTTGAACTTAAAATCCCTTTACTTAATGTAAATACTTTAATATTAACTCGTCGATAAGGCATTTTAATTACAGAATTTTCTAATGTTTTTTCCATTCCAATTAAGATGCTAGGACTTACTTCTATTCTATTTACTTTTAACGTAATATTCTTTAATCGAATCTGATAATTATCGGCCGTCGCCATTAGAGCGAAAGCGTCTTTCGAACGTTCCAATTTTATTCGAACGTCTACGCCGTTTATCAATAATTTAGGTTGATTAATAAAATCGAAATGAAGTCGTCCGTATAAATCTAATACTTGGCTTCTGCTGCTTTTCTTAAACCTGGCGACTAATCCTTCATTCTTGGTGTCTTTAATCGGGTTGGTTTCGTTTAAAAATCCGGCGGTGTCTTTGTAGAAGAAAGAGCTGGTTAAATAGGTTTTTTGCGCTTCTTCGGAGGAAAATAATAGATTTTCTATTATCGCTCTGTATGGGTAATTAACGTGCGTAGATACAGTTTTATCGTTAAATATCGTAGTACATTGAGAGAACATCGAATGCAAAAAATTATTCACGGGTGTTACTAAATCGGTATCGAGAGTAGAAGTTCCATTTTGTTTAGTAACAGTAACTTGCGCATTAATCGAAATACTGCTCAAATCTATTAAGTTTTCTCCGGAGCCGGGGATTAGAAATTCTATAGGAGATTTCTGATCGGTTATCGAAGCGATGGGATGTAGAATAGCCTCGGTAGTATTTAAAATCGCCAACTGGGTCGGAATAGTTTTAAAAAAATCTAGTTCCGATTTTAAACACGGGCAGGAGAAAGGATCCATTTTTTTAGGAGAAAATATCTACTACTTTCCTCTTCTTAGTATTCTTTCGTTTTACGCTTTTTCTTAGACGTTTTCGTTTTTTACCCGACCCGCTTTGAATTTTTTTAATGACGTCATCTTTTATTTCTCGACCCGCTTGATTAATTCTCGATAGAGCCGAGTCTTTTAACGATTTTCCCGTGAGTATATCCGACCCGATATCTTTCGCTATATTTAACGCTTTTTTTCCAATATATCGACTCGCGTGTTTTAAAATTGGTATTGCTTCGCGAAAAATTGAGCCGAAAAATCCATATCCTCGTTGAATCGGCCGACTTTTAAAGTACGGTCCTCTTCCCCATTGAGGAGTAACATAAGGGGTGTGAGGAAATATAGAATCGGGATATCCTCCCGTCTGCGAACGATAATAACTAATACAGTCCTCCGGTTTAAGCTTCATTTTATCAAATAACCGATTCTTTAATGAATCCGGTTTTATATACTTTTTCGACGAAAACACAATACCAAAAGCGTTTTTCCCGAAGTAAATATGACGTTTTCACCCGTTGATGTGCATATGTCTACGGTTATAGTCTCGATATAATTCGATCGAAGAGGGAAAAATAACGGAGTATTATAAATTTTAACGATTTGTTGATCTTTTTCTCCCATAACTGGAATTACTCGGAATAGTGGAGCCGAAGTATCGCCTACGTGATGCGATTCTATTAAATTAGAATATACAAATATTTCTGTTATTCCGGCGTTTAATTCTAAGGGATAAGTTCCCGTAAATTCTCCTTCGGAATATTCTAATCGATCGAATCCTAATATATCTTTTAATTGACTATTAAATTTTACGGTAGTTTCTCGTGGAACTTTCAATAATAACTTTTTATCGGGAAGCGATTTAAAACTGATTGTCTGAAATGATTTAAGAAATTCTCTTTGTCCGTATAATCCAATCGGTATATGCGTCGTATTTTCGACGTTTTCGATTTTTACTTTATCTATATATCTATTTTTTTCGATTAATGTAATAAATTCTTCTTTAAAATCGGTAAAAGATGAATTATATTGAATCTTTTCATCTTTTCCTCTTACAATATATTGTTTTAAATACTCTAGATTTAGAGCCGAAAGAAATGTAGGAGCATCTTGATTTATGCGTAATTCGCAATCTTGAGCGATCTGAATCGTCACAAAGCTGTCTTCTTTGTTATAAGAAAATTTAATAAGACCATCCTTTCCTAATTCTTTTAAATTATTCGTAATAGTCTCGAATATATTACTTGATTTGTTCTCTCCTATAGGATATAACGGAATTAGTGTAGTCAAATCATCAGTTTTTACTTTAATCAACTTCGTCTCTTTAGAAATTATGTTGTAAGTATTATTTTCGCTAGTTATATTAAACCACGAACGAGGTATTATTATCTGGGACAATGCCGCTTCCCACGACCCGCTTAAATTTATCGGTGGATTAATTTTCGATGTGAAGGACGATTGAGTATTTTTTGGAAAATAGTCCATACTCGCCGTACTGATAAGCGTAACATAAAACCTATCCATTTTTGACTTTCTGCAGTTCTTCGTTATAAAATCGACCCGTAATCGTCTGGTTGTTGTAATCTTTTAACACATAAGTGACCGGGGTCGTCGGAAATCGGTTTTTTATATAGAAAACCTCTTTACTCCATCCTGCCAAATATCCTCTAGAAAACGTTTTACGTTTCTTAGAAATTCTAACTTTATCATTAATTTTATATTTATATTTTATTTTCGTTTTCGTTTTACCGTAAAGTCGATTAAAAATTTGTAAATGGTGTTTAGGTTTCACCTCGGCCGGAGGCATTCCTATAGTTCGATGTTTACTATAATTATATGCCTTCACCAAATCGTTTAATTTATCGATATATTTATTAGAATTTCGATAGGTAATAAGACGATAAATTTTATTTTTTAAAGTTTTATTAAACCGTTCTACGACCGACGCTTTCGTTTCGGAATGAGTATAATAATGATTTATTTGATGTTTTTTAAATAAATCCTTAATAACAGAATTCATAAACTCTTTCCCTTTATCGGTATGTATCATCCTGGGTATTACTTTTCTAAATATTTTTTGAAATGCTTTTTTTATCGTTTCGGGTTTTTTGTCTTTTACCGGAATTACATACGCATATTTAGAAAACACGTCGATAGTTGCTAATAAATATTTTATTCCATTATTATCTTTCGAAAATTGTCGAACATCCATAAGATCCGACTGGAGTAGTTCTCCTTGATATAGCGCTTTAGTTTTACGGCGACTATAATTTTTTCGTACGGGTTTATGCAACGTATACGTATCTTGAGTCGATAGCCATTGTTCGACGGTTTTTCTAGGCAACTTTGTCGCTTTTATTAGTCTCGTTACGCCGCCAAACGATGCCGGATGAGATGGATTATAATAAATAGAGCTTAATAATCTTTCCATGAAATATGTTTTCTTTTAGACGAGCCAATCCGTTTAGGAATTTTCGTAGACGAAACTCTTTTTTTTCTTCTGCTAGTAATTGATCGTATGGGAGGCGGCGGAATCGATGGCGTTCGAAAACGAAGTATGGGCGATTCTTCTATTCGTAATCGACTCGATAGCGCCTTATTTCCTATCCATTCTCTAGGAATATTAGATTTAATAATCGCTTGATAAAATTCGTTAAATCCGACGGGCACAATAGAAGATTTTCGATTGCGCATTAAATGCGACATCAGATCTGCTATATGGGAATTAATTATCGGCTCATTATTTACCAGAAATTCTCCTTTTTCGTTCCAATCGTATTGATATTGCTTTAGTAATTGAATGATATGCGGAACATATTTTTGATATTCCAGCGGGACAGAAACTGATATCTGATCTTCGATAGTCGACGGTTTTGTCGGTTCTAACGATGGTTGCGATTCTTCGATCGGTTCTGATACCATCGAGACTCGAATCGGTTCTTTCGGTGCGTGAATAGTTTGTTTAAATCTCGAAATTAGTTGACTTAATAATTTAACTTTCAAATCATCGGATAAAGTACTTTCTTCTAATAAATCTTGGATATTATCGTGCAATCGTATTTCTGGTTTTTGCAGTTGATATTTAGGTACTAATTCGGGAGGTACTAACGCCATTCGTTGAGCCATTTTTTTATAATCCAAAAATTCTTTTAGCTAATGATATTATTGGATCTAAAATCGCGCCTAAAAATCCTCCCGATTGATTTATCAAAATCTTCTTTTTTGCTTGGAGACCTATTTTTTTATTTGCGAGTTTTCGAATACATTTTTTATATTTTTTCAATTTATTAATGTTTACCGGTACTCGGCCTTGCAGCGTATTATCGCAAATTTCGCATATGACTTTTATCTGATCGGGCGATGCTTCTTTTAACAAAGCTTTTCTCTGAGCGGGTGTTGCCTTTGCCAGCACATTTAACAAATGATAATTTTTTCTGATATTCTTCATTTTTGTGGAATATAAACCCAATACACGCCTTGGTTGTCGGGAAAACACGAATCTCGTAAACACAATTCTTTATCGGTCGACGGATGGAAATCGATAAACAAATAACCGTACGGTTTGGATGTCGCGATCATAGCGTACTCATTCAAGAGAAATCGGACAAAATCTTTACCAACTTCGACGAATGCGCTTTCCACGCTCTAGAAAACGACCCTCATTGTGGACAGACTGAAAATAATATTCCAAAAATGTATTTTGAATACGAAATTAAAAAATAAAATTGCATTTTCTCGAAAATTTGTGTCTTGTTTTATAATTTTTTTCGTCAACAGATGACGCTACATAAAACAACAGTGCACATGCGCGAAAAAACATAAAAACCAATCGCGAATTTAAAAATTATTTTATTCGAAAAGATGGCAGGGTGTAGTGACGATATGCTACCCGTGATTCGTTGGACAGCGTTTGTTCCATTGAAAGAGAAATTATTAGTTCCATACGCTTTCTCTAGAACCTCGTTTCCCTGCATCGAGTTAGCAGAAGAATCTGCCAAGGCCGCGGCTAAAGCTCAACAGTTTCCTCCGACTGTTAAAATTCTATACTCTGTAGATGTTTGCCCTCGATTTAGACCAAAAACGAAACAGTTCCGTTGGATGCTGACTGCGAAAGAATCTTATCATCATTTCAGCCTGGAAATTTTAGAGAAATCCGACAAAACATTCGAAACTTTCGAAACATGTTTTTCCGACGCCGAGAAGCACGACCCCCATTGCGGACCCGAAAATAATATTCCAAAAATGTATTTTGAATACGAAAGTAAAAATCAATAAATCCAAGAAAAAATGTATTTTGAATACGAAAGTAAAAATCAATAAAAATTGTATTTTTTTTCTCGAAAATTTTGTGTTTTATTTAATAATAATACTACAAACCATTAATTGTAAATAATATATACTTTTTAAATTCGTTGATCTAAAAACAAATTGTAGCGTGAAAAAAAAATTCGAGACCTAACAAAAATTATAATGTAATAAATTCATTGACCTAAAAAAAATAAAATGGGTGTGTGGAAAAAAATTCGCGGACCAACGTAATAAATGTTGACCTAAAAAAAATGGGCGTGAGAAAAAATTCTCAGATTAACGTAATAAATACGTTGACCTAAAAAAAATGGGCGTGAGAAAAAATTCTCAGACCAACGTAATAAATACGTTGACCTAAAAAAATGTGCGTGAGAAAAAATTCTCCAACCAACGTAATAAATGATCACGTGAAAAAATAATTAATTCTGTTAATAACGATATTTAAAAAACGTGTCGCAACACGAAAAAATATATAAAAGTTCGAATAATATTTATAAAAAAAACATGTTGCAACATGAAAAAAAATATAAAAAGATATTTAAAAAACGTGTCACAACACGAAAAAATATATAAAAGTTCGAATAATATTTATAAAAAAACATGTTGCAACATGAAAAAAAATATAAAAAGCTCATTTGTCTAAACGATTGCATCATAAAAAAGCTTATTGGTCTAAAACAAAACTAATCGATTGCATCATACAAATTGATTTCGTCATATAAAGCGCTACAAACTAAAATTAAATTAGTATTATATTAATATCGGAAGAAGACAAGTCGTATAAAATGGAGACAAGAGAAATAGCCCTGCTCTCTGACGAATTAAATTCGTTGGTTGATTGGAAAGATTTCTCTAAATTAAATTTAACGGAAGACATAATAAGACGACTTCAAGATAAAGTTGATTGGGATATTATTTCTGAAAAAAATCTTAGTAATGAATTTATTGAAGAATTCCAAGATAAATTAAACTGGAATAAAATATGGAAAAGCAGACATTACTCTCCTACTTTTTTAAACAAGTATAATCATCGAATTAATTGGGATGATGTTTGTCGTTATCAGCAGTTAACAGAATCATTTTTGAGTGATTATTCTGATAATCTAAACTGGGATCTCGTATCTCAATATCAAAAATTGAGTCCACAATTCATTATAAGTTTTAAAGATTCACTCAATATGCCGCTTGTTTGTAAATATCAACGATTAACCGAAGAAACTATTAAAGAACTTGAAAACCATGTGGATTGGGAGATTATTTCAGAATATCAAGATTTATCCGAAAAATTTATGAAAGATTTTAAACATAAATTGGATTGGTGTAGTCTCATCAGTAATCAGAAACAATTATCGACCAAATTTATAACTGATAATTATCAATTTGCTCTAATTCGTGTTTTGGCAAAAATATGTGAAAGACTTTAATTTTTTTAAATATAATTAATACATTTATACATGTATTTTGTATACTTACTTCTTAATTGATGTAAATGTTTTTTTATTTCAATAAAAAAATGAAATGAATTGAATATTTCTGTTGTATTTTTTTAATTACTTAACACGAATCGGTTATAATGTATTTCTCCTCTCCCGGTGTTGGCCTCACATCCGGTTCGTTCGCTCTTTTACAAAACGAGGTCAAATCAACTCCCCCCAACGATATAAAGACGGGAGGTTTACTTTCTTCGGTTAATTCGTTAGCGAGTTTTTCTCTAAACACATACGCTTTTAATCTCACAAGGAAAAGAAAAAAATGGAAGGTAATTATCTAGATTTTTTTGTTATTTTTAAAAATAAGAAAATTAAATTATTAATAATTTTCATAGATAGACATTTTTTTTAGATTCTCAATCCTTATTTGTAATCGATCATCCTTTTACTTCTAAGAAGCGAAAAGCTACAAAAAATGATGATGCGCCAGCCGATAAAAAGAAAAAATACGATTTAATTATTTCAAAAGACGAAACAACTTATAAGTCGATTCCACCATATTCTGTATATATTTCTCATGGTTATAATTTAGAAATTAAGGAATTTCGCCAGCAATTTTACATCTGCTTAGCAAAATCAAACTCTAATGCAGAGATTCAAAACAGATTTAATATTCCTATCAAGGAATTCCCTTTTTTCCAAAAAGCTTTCGCAGCCGTAGAAAAATTCTTGGAGGAGTACATGTAAATAAAAGTAAGTAAAAAAATTTTTTTCCAATTTTATAACGTTTTTTAAAAAAATTATGTAAATTAATTGAATGTTTTTTTATCAGAAAAACAATTCTCTCCCTTCAAAGAATATTGTTCGAACAACGAGGGAAAAAAAAGCTCGACCTAGATTACATCAGGTAAAGAAAAAATGTTTTTGCTAATAGAATCCGCTTTTCAAAATTTTTTACAATGTTATCGAAAATCTAATCTCGAGTATGTTGATCCGGTCATATTTTTTAGAGATATAAAATCCGAATTATTTAATGTAATTACGAATTTTGGAAACGACTATAGAATTCGATTTGTTATTAGTCTTAAAGTAATAATGTATAAATGCGTAGAAACAGGACATCGATATGATTTTAAAGATTTTTTTTTACAAGCTATGCTGAACGAGTTTTATCCCCGTTTTTGGCTTGGAAAAATATCGATAACGCGATAGAAAAAATTCTAAGCGATATATCAATCGCCGTTACGTTAGGTAGTGGATGGATAATTTATAAACTGGCTTTTATAGATGTTCATAGATCGTCATATGATACAATTAATGGCGGGTGCGGATCGATAATTTTGCCCAAACAATTAGCAAACAAAAAATGTCTTTTAAATATTCAATGTAAAGACGATAAATGTTTCGTTTATTGCATTCTCGCGTCTATTTTCCCGCTTGCGAATAATAAAAATAAAGTATCTACTTACAGAAAATATTTAAAATTTATTAATTGTTCGAATTTAAAATTTCCCGTTTCTTTGGATCAGATATCGAGTTTTGAGAAATCAAATACTGTTAGTATTAATGTATATGGTTATAAGGCTGTCGTTTTTCCTTATTATATAAGTAAATTTAAGTTCGATAAAAATGTAAATTTATTACTTTATAAGCAACATTATTTTTTAATACGGAATTTTAATAGACTTTTACACGAAAAGCAAAGATCTCTTTATTACTATTGTAATAATTGTCTAAACGGATTTCAACGCGAGTCGAGTTTAAACTTACACAGAGAAATATGTACAAATTTCAAATTTCAAAGACTGTCGGTTCCTAAACTCGAAAATTCTATTCTTAAATTTACAGAATTTTTTAAAATGCTTAAACATGCCGTAGTCGTATATTGCGATTTTGAATGTTTAACTGAAACGGTTTCTAATGCGATGCAATCGACCGATACTAGTTTTAGTACTGTTACGCAAATTCATAAACCGATTTGTTACGCTATGATCGTATTAGATAAAAACGAAAGAATCATCTATTCTAAATTTTATTGTGGGTTAAATGCAGTAGAGGATTTCCTATCACGATTGAAAGCATTGTCGGAACATCTTATTAAAGAAATAAAACTGAATATTCCATTAGATCCTCAAACAATTCCAAATTCTATTAATCGAGATAAATGCTATATTTGCGGACGAAAATTTTCCTCTAATGATGTAAGCGTAATCGATCATAATCACCTAAATGGCCGATTTCGGGGGGTGGCTTGTCAGGGGTGCAATTTGAATTTAAATCTAAAACCATTTATTCCCGTTGTTCTGCATAATTTTTCTGGTTACGATTCGCATCTAATTTTAAAAGATATTACTAAAAAGTATATATCTTCTCTAAGAATAGTTCCCATCAATATGGAAAAATATACTACATATTCTTTAGATTGTTTTAAATTTTTAGATTCTTATCAGTTTTTAAACGCTTCTTTAAATAAATTGACAGATAATCTAGTACAGTCAAAGTACGACTTTCCAATCTTTAAACAATTTTTTTCCGATAATAAAAATAGCTATCTGTTGAAAAGAAAAGGCGTTTTTCCGTATAGTTGGTTTAATAATATTTCAAAATTAAATAATACTTCTTTACCCGACAAAAAATATTTTTATAATGATTTAACTAGAAGCCACATAAGTTCCGAAGATTACGATTTAGCTCGGCTTGTCTGGAAAGCTTTTAATTGTAAAAAATTTTCTGATTATTTGCAATTATATCAATTTGTCGATACAATTTTACTCGCTGATATTTTTACAAATTTTCGAAATTTATCATTAAAATATTACGATCTCGATCCTCTTCATTTTTTAACTTCTCCCCATCTTACATTTACTGCAGGATTAAAAATGGCAAAAATAGAATTACAGCTTTTTACGGATTTAGACATGTATCTTTTCGTTGAATCCGGCCTTCGGGGCGGGCTCTCGTTAGTATCTAAGCGTTTTAGTCGCGCTAATAACCCTTACGTATCTCAAACTTATGATAAATCGAAACCTCATAGTTATATAGTGATGATTGATAGCAATAATCTATACGGATTGAGTATGGTTCAATATCTCCCATATGGAGAATTTCGCTGGTTACGTCGAACGGAAATTGATGAATTTGATATAAAAAATGTCCCCTTAAAATCCGAAATAGGATATATACTCGAAGTTGATTTAGAATATCCTGTTTCACTACATAATCGTCATAACGATTTTCCCCTCGCAGTAAATCACGAAAAAATAGAATACGAAGATTTATCCGAATATCAGAAATCGCTTTTATCTTCTCTAAATCTAAAATTTAGCAATAATATTAAAAAATTAGTTCCGACTTTAAAAGATAAATTTCGTTATATTATACATTATAGAAACTTAAAATATTATCTAAAAGAGGGATTAATTTAAAAAAAAATCTATAGAATACTTTCATTTAAACAATCCCCATATTTAAAACCATATATATTTTTTAATAATGAAAAACGAAAAGCCAGTAAAAGCCAGTTTGACAAAAATTTTTTTAAATTAATGAATAACAGTTTTTATGGAAAATGTATGCAAAACGTTCGTAAACAAATTAATTTAAAAGCAGGATTGGATAAAAAGCAATGTAAAAAATATGTAAACGATCCCGCGCTAGAGAGTTTCCAAATAATAAACGAAGAGTGTAGCATTTTCAGATTAAAGAGAACAAATTTATTACTGAATAAGCCACTATACATAGGCTTTTGTGTTTTAGAATTAAGTAAATTACATATGTATTACACATATTACGAAATATTTAAAAATTATTATAAAGATAGGGTTAAGCTCTTGTATACGGACACCGATTCTTTAGTATTAGAAATTCATACGGATGATGTCTATGTTGATTTTAAACACAATCTGGCCAACATATTCGATTTTAGCAACTATCCATCGGATCATCCGTTATTCTCCGAAGAAAATAAAAATAAATTAGGTTATTTCAAAGATGAGGCGAACTCCATGCCTATTTCGGAATTTATCGGTCTAAAAGCTAAAATGTATTCAATTTCGGGAGAATGTATTGAAAAAAAAACAGCGAAAGGTATAAGTAAATCTGTTGTTAAACAAACTTTTTACCACGATCTTTATAAAGAAACACTACTTAAGAAAAAGCAATTTCGGCATACACAAACGCAAATAATAAGTAAGAACCATGTAATTACGACGCAATTTCAAAATAAAATCTCTCTTTCAGCTTTTTATGATAAAAAATATATTTTAAGTAATGGAATAGACATGCTATCCTACGGACATTATTCGATTTCTTCTTAGATATTTAGAATACTTTTCTATCGACTTTTTTTTTCTTCTATTTTAAAAATGAAAAAATGTAATCATTTTTGTATTATTGTAATCCTTATTTTCATATATGTAGCTATTTTTTTAATTATTGTAATGAAAAAAAATGTAATCATTTTATTGTAATAATTTTTATTATAACTTTTTTTGTTCTTATTTCTAGGGAGAGAATGTTTGAAATATCAGAAAAACAAATATTATTGTAATCCTTTATTTTGTAAATGTAGTGATTTTTTTTAATTATTGTAATGATGAAAATGTATCCCTTTTTTTATTGTTAATGTAATCATGTTTATTATAATTTTTTGTAATGAAGAAAAATGTATCTCTCATTTTATTATTACTGTAATCATTTTTATTATAACTTTTTGCTCTTATTCATAATAAAAAGAACAAGGGAGAGAAAAAATTGTGTCAAATTAATTTGTCGACAGATGGCGCCGGCTTAACAAAACCAAAACTTAAAAACCAAACCAAAAAATAAAAAATATATAAAAATAAAAAAATATATAAATATAAAAAGAAAAAAATAATTTAAAAAGAAAATGAAGTTTAATATTTTGCCAACAGATGGCACCTTCGAGACTTAACAATTTAATATTTTGCCAACAGATGGCATTGGCTTAACGAAAAGAAAAATATCTTAAATATTAAAGTATATATAATAATATTAATTCTCTTAAATAAAGAAAATATTGATTCTCTTAAGAGAGAGAGATCGTCGTATTGTAAAGAAATCTTAAAACATAACGAAAAGAAAAATATCTTAAAGTTATTATATATAATAATATTAATTCTCTTAAATAAAGAAAAAAATATTGATTCTCTTAAGAGAGAGAGATCGTCGTATTGTAAAGAAATCTTAAAACATAACGAAAAGAAAAATATCTTAAAGTTAAATATATATAATAATATTAATTCTCTTAAATAAAGAAAAAAATATTGATTCTCTTAAGAGAGAGAGATCGTCGTATTGTAAAGAGAAATCTTAAAACATCGTTTCTCTTAAGACTCGTCGATCTCTTAAGAAAATATATAACTGCGGCGTATTCTAAAAACGCTCGCTCACATTTCGCGGTGAAGTATATCCGAAGGGGCAACAAAAATGGGCGTGGTTTTAATGTCTACGAGAGCTTTTGGAATGCAAATATCGTAGAAACGCTCGAACGATTCAACGGTTATTGCCATTTTTAGCCCCTGGTGGACGTCTTTCCCTCGGGAGGTTGAGCGTTACTACAATAAAAGTTATAAAGTCTTAAAAGTTTAACAAATTATCCCAGAGTCTCTCTTATTTATACTACTAACGACATAAATTCCACTTATAAACACTAAACGACATAAATGCCACTAATAATTACTAAACAACGTAAATGCCACTTCATGTTGCTAAATGACATATATGCAACGTTAGTTCCACTTATAACTACTAAACAAAATATATTCCACTCACTGCCACTAAACCACATAAATGCCACTTAATGCAACTAAACGACATAAATGCAACGTTATTGCCACTGATGGTCACTATAGGATAAATAAATGCCACATTAGTTTCACTTATGGCTACTAAGCGACATAAATGACACTTATGGCTACTATACGAAATAAATGTTTCTCATTGCCACTAAACCAGATAAATGCTACATTAGTGCCACTTATGGCTACTAAGCGACATAAATGACACTTATGGCTACTATACGAAATGAATGTTTCTCATTGCCACTAAACCAGATAAATGCTACATTAGTGCCACTTATGGCTATTAATTAACCACTTGCCGTCCGGACCCGAGTTAACTCGGGCAACGTTTACACTAAGCACTGTCCGGACCCGAGATAACTCGGGCTAATTTAAATAATCGTACGTAAGAACTCGTTGCTCGAAATAATTCAAACAAAGCTTATTTACGTTCTATTGAATGTTGTTTATGACCTCAGCAAATTTCGTAATTTTACACCCAATAGAAATTTATGTTTTGGATCATTTTCTTGGTCCTATCTATAGAGATAGCATATCGGATCAAAAAACTCGTAATATATTTGATTATTTGCGGTATTTAATGAACATCTGTTTAGAAACCTATTGTCCCCTGAGAGTTGTATGAGCATAGTCCGCGAAAATCCATAAACAGCTGTTCTCAAGGACATTTAGCGTTATACACAGTTATGCGTCTGGTGTCGTGTGATCCGTAGCGATTTTTTTCTTATGTTAAAGATTTATTGTTTCTAAATAATACTTAATAAGAGAAATGAAGTTTTATACTAAAATGTTTTAGAAATGTAATTCATAAATTGGTGTATTAAATTTTTTTAAATTTTTTTTTGGGAGTTTTTCCTGTAAAGCACAAAAAAACAATGTTAGGTTAGTGAGAATAAGCTTAGCCTATAATATAAATAATAAGATGAAACTAATATAAAATTTATTAGAAAATAACGAAATACATCCGAGTATTTCTTTATTTTCTAGTTCAAACGTGTAGAAAACCTTTTTCCCCCTCAGGCGTTGTTGAGAATGACCCGCGAAATCTCACAGTCAGCTGTTCTCAAGGTCAAGTAACTATTTATAGCGTACTGTGGTGTGTTGTATCTGGTTGCAAGTTTGTGATACATGAATAATAAAATGTATCTAAATAATAGATAATAAAAGAAAACAGTGATATAAGATATTATATTTTCATTTATATAAAAAATACGTGGACAGAAGCTGTGACCATCATTTTCAAATATCAAGCAATACATGGAAAGTCTTGTAATAAAATTATTATACAAATATAT
>NW_027120761.1:0-6480 GCF_030686945.1 Centruroides vittatus | reverse complement strand
AAATTGCGTTAAACCTCACCAAGGAATTCATTTTATATATGTAAATTTTTACTGTAGACGCGATACAACATCGAAAAGTTGAAAGTCGAGTTTTTTGACTTTTTCTGATACTTTTTGAAATATTTTGAGAAACTTACTAATTCAGGTCTATAGTTTTTGTATCACCGAGTTTAGAACAACATGTTGCGTTAAACGTCACCGAGGTATTTATTATATATATGTAAATTTTTACTGAATACGCGATAAAACATCAGAAGTTAAAACTCGAGTTTTTTGACTTTTTCTGATACTTTTTAAAATATTTTAAAAACTTACTAATCAAAATCTAAAGTTTTGCTATCAACGAGTTTAGAACAACAAATTGCGTTAAACCTTACCGAGATATTTATTTTATGTATGTAAATTTTTACTGTAGACGCGATAGAACATCGAACAGTTGAAAGTCGAGTTTTTCGACTTTTTCTGATACTTTTTGAAATATTTTGGAAACTTACTAATCCAAATCTATAGTTTTAGTATCACCGAGTTTAGAACAACAAATTGCGTTAAACCTCACCGAGGTATTTATTTTATATATGTAAATTTTTACTGTAGATGCGATAGAACATCAAGAAGTTAAAACTCGAGTTTTTTGACTTTTTCTGATACTTTGTGAAATATTTTGAAAATTTACTAATCAAGGTCTATAGTTTGCTATCACCGAATTTTGAACAACAAATTGCGTTAAACCTTTCCAATATATTTATTTTATATACGTAAATTTTTACTGTAGACGCGATACAACATTTGAAACGTTTAAAGTCGAGTTTTTCGACTTTATTTGATACTTCTTGTGATATTTCAAAATCCTACTAATCCAACACTATAGTTTTGATGTAGCCGAGTTCAAAAACACACCTGGTGTCAAACCTTACTAAAATATTAACCTTGTATATGTAAATTTTTTACGTAGATGCGATAAAACATCGAAAAGTTGAAACACAAGTTTTCCGAAATTTTTCGATACTTCTTGTGATATTTCGAGTCAATGCAAGTCGGAGCAAGTCAGTGCAAGTCGGTGCAAGTCGGTGCAAGTCAATGCAAGTTTATAAAAGTCAATTCCCATCAGTGCAAGTCTATGCAAGTCATTGCAAGTCAATACAAGTTGATGAAAGTCGGTGCAAGTCAGTGCAAATAAATAAAAGTGTGTGCAAGTCGATGCAAGTTTTCGCAAGTTGATGCAAGTCAATGCAAGTCGGTGCAAGTCGGTGCAAGTTTGTGCAAGTTCATGTAAATCAATGCAAATCGGTTTAAGTCTATGCAAGTCGGTGCAAGTCAGTGCAAGTCTATGCAAGTATTTGAAAGTTAGTACAAGTCGGTGCAAGTTGGTGCAAGTCTATGCAAGTAGATGCAAGTCAGCACAAGTCAGTGCAAGTTTGTGCAAGTTCATACAAATCGGTTCAAGTCGGTGCGAGTCAGTGCAAGTCGGTGCTACTTAATGCGAGTCGTTGCAAGTCGATGCAAGTCGATTCAAGTTGGTGCAAGTAAATGCAATCTCGTGCAAGTTTACGCAAGTCGATGCGAATCATTGCAAGTCAATGCAAGTTTGTGCAAGTCTATGCAAGTTGATGCAAGTCGGTAAAGTCTGTGCAAGTCTATGGAAGTTGATTCAAGTTGGGACAAGTTAGTGTAAGTCATTGTAAAAATATACAAATCAGTGCAAGTCGACTTTTTCTGATACTTTTTGAAATATTTTGAAAACTGACTAATCAAGGTTTATAGTTTTGCTATCAGCAAGTTTAGAACAACAAATTGCGTTAAAGCTTACCAAGGTATTTATTTTATATATGAAAATTTTTACTGTATACGCGATAAAACATCAAGAAGTTGAAACTCGAGTTTTTTGACTATTTCTGATACTTTTTGAAATATTTTGAAAATTTACTAATCAAGGTCTATAGTTTGCTATCACCAAGTTTAGAACAACAAATTGCGTTAAACCTTATTAAGGTATTTATTTTATATACGTAAATTTTAACTGTAGACGCGATACAACATCGAAACGTTTAAAGTCGAGTTTTTCGACTTTTTTTGATACTTTTTTTGATATTTCAAAATCTTACTAATCCAACACTATAGTTTTGATGTAGCCGAGTTCAAATACACACCTGGTGTAAACCTTACTGAAATATTAATCTTGTATATGTAAATTTTTTACGTAGATTCGATAACACATCGAAAAGTTGAAACACAAGTTTTTTGAAATTTTTCGATACTTCTTGTGATATTTCGAATCAATGCAAGTCGGAGTAAGTCAGTGCAAGTCGGTGCAAGTCGGTGCAAGTCCATGCAAGTCAGTGAAAGTCGATGCAATTCGATTAAAGTTTATGCAAGTCTATTTAAGTCGGTGCAAGTTGATGCAAGTCAATGCAAGTTTATGAAAGTCAATGCCCATCAGTGCAAGTCTATGCAAGTCATTGCGAGTCAATACAAGTTGGTGAAAGTCGGTGCAAGTAAGTGCAAATCAATAAAAGTGTGCAAGTCAGTGCAAGTTTTTGCAAGTTGATGCAAGTCAATGCAAGTCGGTGCAAGTCAGTGCGAGTTTGTGCAAGTTCATGTAAATCAATGCAAATCGGTTCAAGTCTATGCAAGTCGGTGCAAGTCAGTGCAAGTCTATGCAAGTAATTGCAAGTCGGTACAAGTCGGTGCGAGTTGGTGCAAGTATATGCAAGTAGATGCAAGTCAGCACAAGTCAGTGCAAGTCGGTGCAAGTCCATACAAATCGGTTCAAGTCGGTGCGAGTCAGTGCAAGTCGGTGCTACTTGGTGCGAATCGTTTCAAGTTGGTGCAAGTTCATGCATATCAGTGCAAGTCGATGCAAGTCCATGCAAGTTGGTGCAAGTCAATGCAATCTCGTGCAAGTTTACGCAAGTCGATGCGAATCATTGCAAGTCGATGCAAGTTTGTGCAAGTCTATGCAAGTTGATGCAAGTCGGTAAAGTCTGTGCAAGTCTATGGAAGTTGATTCAAGTTGGGACAAGTCGGTGTAAGTCATTGTAAATATATACAAATCAGTGCAAGTCGACTTTCTCTGATACTTCTTGTAATATTTTAAAACTTACTAATCCAGGTTTATAGTTTTGGTATCACTGAGTTTAGAAACAACAAATTGCGTTAAACCTCACCAAGGAATTCATTTTATATATGTAAATTTTTACTGTAGACGCGATAGAACATCGAAAAGTTGAAAGTCGAGTTTTTCGACTTTTTCTGATACTTTTTGAAATATTTTGAAAACTTACTAATTCAGGTCTATAGTTTTTGTATCACCGAGTTTAGAACAACAAATTGCGTTAAACGTCACCGAGGTATTTATTATATATATGTAAATTTTTACTGTAAACGCGATAAAACATCAGAAGTTGAAACTCGAGTTTTTTGACTTTTTCTGATACTTTTTGAAATATTTTGAAAACTTACTAATCAAGGTTTAAAGTTTTGCTATCAACGAGTTTAGAACAACAAATTGCGTTAAACCTTACAGAGAGTATTTATTTTATATATGTAAATTTTTACTGTAGACGCGATAGAACATCGAAAAGTTGAAAGTCGAGTTTTTCGACTTTTTCTGATACTTTTTGAAATATTTTGAAAACTTACTAATCCAAATCTATAGTTTTAGTATCACCGAGTTTAGAACAACAAATTGCGTTAAACCTCACCAAGGTATTTATTTTATATATGTAAATTTTTACTGTAGACGCGATAGAACATCAAAAAGTTAAAAGTCGAGTTTTTTGACTTTTTCTGATACTTTTTGAAATATTTTGAAAACTTACTAATCAAGGTCTATAGTTTGCTATCACCGAGTTTAGAACAACAAATTGCGTTAAACCTTCACAAGGTATTTATTTTATATATGTAAATTTTTACTGTAGACGCGATAGAACATCGAGAAGTTGAAAGTCGAGTTTTTCGATATTTTCTGATATTTTTTTAAATATTTTAAAAACTTACTGATCCAGGTTTATAGTTTTAATATCACCAAGTTTAAAACAAAAAATTGCGTTAAACCTTATAAAGGTATTCATTTTATATATGTAAATTTTTACTGTAGACGCGATAAAACATTGTAAAAATGAAAGTCAAATTTATTGACTTTTTCTGATACTTTTTAAAATATTTTAAAATCTTACTAATCCAGGTTTATAGTTTCGGTATCACCGAGTTTAAAACAACAAATTGCGTTAAACCTCACAGAGGTATTTATTTTATATATGTAAATTTTTACTGTAGACGCGATAGAACATCGAAAAGTTGAAAGTCCAGTTTTTTGACTTTTTCTGATACTTTTTGAAATATTTTGAAAACTTACTGATCCAAGTTTACAGTTTTAGTATCTCTGAGTTTAGAACAACAAATTGCGTTAAACCTTATATAGGTATTCATTTTATATATGTAAATTTTTACTGTAGACGCGATAGAACATCGAAAAGTTGAAAGTCGAGTTTTTTGACATTTTCTGATTCTTTTTGAAATATTTTGAGAACTTACTAATTCAGGTTTATAGTTTATGTATCACCGAGTTTAGAACAACAAATGTCGTTAAACGTCACCGAGGTATTTATTATATATATGTAAATTTCTACTGTATACGCTATAAAACATCAGAAGTTAAAACTCGAGTTTTTTTACTTTTTCTGATACTTTTTGAAATATTTTAAAAACTTACTAATCAGAATCTAAAGTTTTGCTATGAACGAGTTTAGAACAACAAATTGCGTTAAACCTTATCGAGATATTTATTTCATATATGTAAATTTTTACTGTAGACGCGATAGAACATCGAACAGTTGAAAGTCAAGTTTTTCGACTTTTTCTGATACTTTTTGAAATATTTTGAAAACTGACTAATCAAGGTTTATAGTTTTGCTATCAGCAAGTTTAGAACAACAAATTGCGTTAAAGCTTACTAAGGTATTTATTTTATATATGTAAATCTTTACTGTAGATGCGATAGAACATTGAAAAGTTAAAAGTCAAGTTTTTCGACTTTTTCTGATACTTTTTGAAATATTTTGAAAACTGACTAATCAAGGTCTATAGTTTTGATATTACCAAGTTTAGAACAACAAATTGCGTTATAGCTCACCAAGGTATTTATTTTATATATGAAAATTTTTACTGTATACGCGATAGAACATCAAGAAGTTGAAACTCGAGTTTTTTGACTTTTTCTAATACTTTTTGAAATATTTTGAAAATTTACTAATCAAGGTCTATAGTTTGCTATCACCGAGTTTAAAACAACAAATTGCGTTAAACCTCACCAAGTAATTCATTTTATATACGTAAATTTTTACTGTAGACGCGATACAACATCGAAACGTTTAAAGTCTAGTTTTTTGACTTTTTCTGATACTTTTTGAAATATTTTGAAAACTTACTGATCCAAGTTCACAGTTTTAGTATTTCTGAGTTTAGAACAACAAATTGCGTTAAACCTTATATAGGTATTTATTTTATATATGTAAATTTTTACTGTAGACGCGATAGAACATCGAAAAGTTAAAAGTCGAGTTTTTCGACATTTTTTGATTCTTTTTGAAATATTTTGAGAACTTACTAATTCAGGTCTATAGTTTTTGTATCACCGAGTTTAGAACAACATGTTGCGTTAAACGTCACCGAGGTATTTATTATATATATGTAAATTTTTACTGAATACGCGATAAAACATCAGAAGTTAAAACTCGAGTTTTTTGACTTTTTCTGATACTTTTTAAAATATTTTAAAAACTTACTAATCAAAATCTAAAGTTTTGCTATCAACGAGTTTAGAACAACAAATTGCGTTAAACCTTACCGAGATATTTATTTTATGTATGTAAATTTTTACTGTAGACGCGATAGAACATCGAACAGTTGAAAGTCGAGTTTTTCGACTTTTTCTGATACTTTTTGAAATATTTTGGAAACTTACTAATCCAAATCTATAGTTTTAGTATCACCGAGTTTAGAACAACAAATTGCGTTAAACCTCACCGAGGTATTTATTTTATATATGTAAATTTTTACTGTAGATGCGATAGAACATCAAGAAGTTAAAACTCGAGTTTTTTGACTTTTTCTGATACTTTGTGAAATATTTTGAAAATTTACTAATCAAGGTCTATAGTTTGCTATCACCGAATTTTGAACAACAAATTGCGTTAAACCTTTCCAATATATTTATTTTATATACGTAAATTTTTACTGTAGACGCGATACAACATTTGAAACGTTTAAAGTCGAGTTTTTCGACTTTATTTGATACTTCTTGTGATATTTCAAAATCCTACTAATCCAACACTATAGTTTTGATGTAGCCGAGTTCAAAAACACACCTGGTGTCAAACCTTACTAAAATATTAACCTTGTATATGTAAATTTTTTACGTAGATGCGATAAAACATCGAAAAGTTGAAACACAAGTTTTCCGAAATTTTTCGATACTTCTTG
>NW_027120760.1:0-60113 GCF_030686945.1 Centruroides vittatus | reverse complement strand
ATTTTCATAAACTTGCAACGATTTGCACAGACTTGTATTGACTTGCATCGATTTGCATAGTCTTGCACTGCTTTGCATTGACTTGCATCGACTTGCAAAGACTTGCACCGGTTTTCATTGATTTGCATTGACTCGCATTAACTTGCAGCGACTTGCATTGAGTTGCACCGACCTGCATCAAATTGCATTAACTTGCACCGACTTACACCGACTTGCATTGAGTTGAATTGACTCGAAATATTACGAAAAGTATCGGGAAAAGTAAAAAAACTCAATTTTCACTTTTACGATGTTTTATCGCGTCTACAATGAAAATTTACATATATTTAATATAATAGCTTGGTAAAGTTTAACGCGGGTTGTTGTTCTAAACTAACGATTACAAAATTATAAATCTGGATTAGTAAGTTTTCAAAATATTACGAAAAGTATCAGAAAAATCAAAAAACTCGAGTTTTAACTTTTCGATGTTCTATCGCGTCTACAATAAAAATTTACATATATATAATAAATACCTTGATAAGGTTTAACGCGGGTTGTTGTTTTAAACCAGAAATTACAAAATTATAGATCTGAATTTGTAAGTTTTCAAAATATTACGAAGAAGTATCAGAAAAAGTCAAAAAACTTCGAGTTTCAACTTTTGAATGTTCTATCGCGTCTACAATTAAAATTTACATATATAAAATAAATATTTTGGTTAGGTTTAACGCGATTTGTTTTTCTAAACCAGGAAATATTAAAATCATAGATTTGTATTAGTAAGTTTTCAAAATATTAAGAAAAGTATCAGAAAAAGTCGAATAACTAGAGTTTAAATTTTTCAATGTTTTATCGCGTTTACGTAAACAATTTACATATACAAGATAAATATTTTAGTAAAACTTGACGCAGGGTGTTGTCTAAAATTCGGCTGCAAAGAAATTATAGTGCTAAATTAGTAACATTTCGAAATATTACAAGAAGTATCAAAAAAAGTCGACTTGCACCAACTTGAACTTACTTGCACTGATTTGTATAGACTTGCACCGACCTGCACAAACTTGTACCAACTTGCATCGACTTGCATAAACTTGCACTGACTTGCATATTACTTGCACCTACTTGATAACTTGCATAGACTTGCATCAACTTGCATTGACTTAAACCGACTTGCATCGACTTGCATAGACTTGCACCGAACATGCACCGACTTGAACTGACTTGCACCAATTTGTATGGACTTGCATTGACTTGTTTCAACTTGTACTGACTTGCATCGACTTGCATAGACTTGCACCGACTTTGCATTGATTTGCATCGATTTTCATAAACTTGCAACGATTTGCACAGAGTTGTATTGACTTGCATCGATTTGCATAGTCTTGCACTGCCTTGCACCGACTTGCGTCGACTTGCAAAGACTTGCACCGGTTTTCATTGATTTGCATTGACTCGCATTAACTTACACCGACTTGCATTGATTTGCACCAACCTGCATCAAATTGCATTAACTTACATTGACTTACACCGACTTGCATTTAGTTGCATTGAGTTGCATTGAGTTGCATTGACTCGAAATATTTCAAAAAGTATTAGAAAAATTCAAAAAACTTGTGTTTCAACTTTTCGATGTTTTATCGCGTCTACGTAAACAATTTACATATACAGAATTAACACCTCGGTAAGGTTTAACACAGGGTGTCGTTTTGAACTCAACTAAATTAAAACTATAGTGCTGGATTAGTAAGTTTTCAAAATATTACGAGAAGTATCAGAAAAAATAAAAAAACTCGAGTTTCAATTTTTCGATGTTCTATCGCGTCTACAATGAAAATTTACACATATAAAATAAATACCTTAATACAATTTAACGCGGGATGTTGTTTTAAACCAGCAAATAAAAAAATTATAAATCTGGATTAGTAAGTTTTCAAAATATTACGAGAAGTATAACAAAAAACAAAATACTCGAGTTTTAAATTTTCGATGTTCTATCGCGTCTACAATAAAAATTTACATATATATAATAAATACGTTGAAAAGGTTTAACGCGGGTTGTACTTTTAAACTAGGAATTTGCAGAATTATAGATGAAAATTAGGAAGTTTTTAAAATATTACGAGAAGTATCAGAGAGAGAAAGTCGAAAGACTCGAGTTTCAACTTATAAATGTTCTATCGCGTCTACAATTAAAATTTACATATATAAAATAAATTCCTTGGTAAGGTTTAACGCGAATTGTTCTTTTAAACCAGAAAATCCAAAAATTATAAATCTAGATTATTAAGTTTTCAAAATATTACGAGAAGTATCGGAGAAAAGTCAAATAACTCGAGTTTCAACTTTTCGATGTTTTATCGCGTCTACAATAAAAATTTACATATATATAATAAATTCCTTAGTAAGATTTAACGCGGGTTGTTGTTTTAAACTCAGGAATTAATAAAATTATAGATCTGGATTAGTAAGTTTTCAAAATATTACGAGAAGTATCAGAAAAAGTCGAAAAACTCGAGTTTTCAGCTTTTCGATGTTCTATCGCGTCTACAGTAAAAATTTACATATATAAAATAAATACCTTGATTAAGTTTCAACGCGGGTTGTTGTTCTAAACTCAGGAGATATACAAAATTATAGATTTGGAATTAGTAAGTTTTCAAAATATTACGAGAAGTATCAGAAAAAGTCAAAAAACTCGAGTTTCAACTTTTCGATGTTCTATCGCGTCTACAGTAAAAATTTACATATATAAAATAAATACCTTAGGTAGGTTTAACGCGCGTTGTTGTTCTAAACTCGGAATAACAAAAATTATAGATCTGGATTAGTAAGTTTTCAAAATATTACGATAAGTATCAGAAAAAGTCAAAAAACTGGAGTTTCAACATTTCGATGTTTTATCGCGTCTACAGTGAAAATTTACATATATTTAATAAATGCCTTGGAACGTTTAACGCGGGTTGTTGTTTCTAAACGAGGAATTAGCATAACTATAAATGAAAATTAGTAAGTTTTTAAAATATTACGAGAAGTATCAAAAAAGTCAAAAAACTCGAGTTTTAAGTTTTCGATGTTCTATCGCGTCTACAATCAAAATTCACATATATAAAATAAATACCTTAAAAGGTTTTGACGCAATTTGTTGTTCTAAATTTAACGATACCAAAATTATAAATTCAGGTCAATAAGTTCTCAAAATATTACGAAAACAATCAGAAAATATCAAAGAACTCGAGTTTTAACTTTTCGATGTTCTATCGCGTCTACAATAAAAATTTACATATATATAATAAATGCCTTTCTAACATTTAACGCAGGTTGTTGTTCTTAATTAGAAATTACCAAAATTATAGATTTGTATTAGTAAGTTTTCAAAATATTAAGAAAAGTATCAGAAAAAGTCAATAACTAGAGTTTAAATTTTTCAATGTTTTATCGCGTTTACGTAAACAATTTACATATACAAAATAAATATTTTAATAAAATTTGACGCAGGGTGTTGTCTAAAATTCGGCTACAAAAAAATTATAGTGCTAGATTAGTAACATTTCGAAATATTACAAGAAGTATCAGAAAAAGTCGACTTGCACCAACTTGCACTGACTTGCACCAATTTTTATAGACTTGCACCGACTTGCACAAACTTGTACCAACTTGCATTGATTTGCATTGACTTGCATTGACTTGCATAGACTTGCATTAACTTGCACCGACTTGCATATTTTTGCACCTACTTGCATTGACCTGCATTGACTTGCACCGACTTGTACCGACTTGCATCGACTAGCACCGATTATCATTAACTTTCACTGACTTGTTTTGACTTGCATCGATTTGCATAAACTTGCATTGACTTGCACCAACTTGCATTGACTTGCACCGACTTGTTTTGATTTGCATTGACTTGCATAGACTCGCACCAATTTGCACTGACTTGCATCGATTTGACTTAAACTTGCATTGATTCGCACCAACTTGCATTTACTTAAACCAACTTGCATCAACTTGCATAGACTTGCACTGACTTGCATTGACTTGCATCAACTTTTACCGACTTGCACCGACTTGCATCGACTTGCAGAAACTTGCACCAACTTGCTCTGACTAGCATTAATTTGTACTAACTTTTTTTTGTCCTGGCTTGCACCAAATCGCATTGACTCGCACCGACTTGCACCGACTTGCATTTATTTGAACAGACTTGCACCGACTTGCACCGACTTGAACCGACTTGCATTGACTTGCATTGACTTGCACCAATTTGTATGGACTTGCATCGACTTGCCCCAACTTGTACTGACTTGCATTGACTTGCATAGATTTGCACTGACTTGCATCGACTTGCATAGACTTGCATTGACTTGCATTGATTTGCATCAATTTTCATGAACTTGCATTGATTTGCACAGACTTGTATTTACTTGGATCGATTTGCATAGTCTTGCACTGCCTTGCATTGACTTGCATCGACTTGCAAAGTCTTGCACCAGTTTTCATTGATTTGCATTGACTCGCATTAACTTGCACTGACTTGCATTGATTTGCACAGACTTGCATCAAATTGCATTAACTTGCATTAACTTACACCGACTTGCATTGAGTTGAATTGACTCGAAATATTTCAAAAAGTATCAAAAAAGTTCAAAAAACTTGTGTTTCAACTTTTTGATGTTTTATCGCGTCTACTTAAAAAATTTACATATACAGAATTAATACCTTGGTAAGGTTTAACACAAGGTGTTGTTTTGAACTTAAATAAATTAAAACTATAGTGCTGGATAAGTAAGATTTCAAAATATTACGAGAAGTATCAGAAAAAATCAAATAACTCGAGTTTCAATTTTTAGATGTTCTATCGCGTGTACAATGAAAATTTACATATATATAATGAATACCTTAAAAAGTTTTAACGCAAGTTGTAGTTTTAAACCAGGAATTAGCAAACTTATAGATAGAAATTAGAAAGTTTTTAAATATTACGAGAAGAATCAAAAAAAGTCAAAAGACTCGAGTTTCAACTTTTAAATGTTCTATCGCGTCTACAATTAAAATTTACATATATAAAATAAATACCTTTGTTAGGTTTAACGCGGGTTATTCTTCTAAACCAGGAAATACATAAATTATAAATCTGGATTAGTAAGTTTTCAAAATATTACTAGAAGTATCAGGAAAAGTAAAAAAACTCGAGTTTCAACGTTTCGATGTTTTATCGCGTCTACAATAAAAATTTACATATATATAATAGATTTCTCGGTAAAATTTAACGCGATTTTTTTTTCTAAACCAAGAAATACGTAAATTATAGATCTGGATTAGTAAGTTTCCGAAATATTACGAAAAGTATCGGGAAAAGTAAAAAAACTCAATTTTCACTTTTACGATGTTTTTTCGCGTCTACAATGAAAATTTAAATATATTTAATATATATAGTTTGGTGAAATTTAACGCGGGTTGTTGTTCTAAATTTAACGATACCAAAATTATAAATCTGGGTCAATAAGTATACAAAATATTACGAAAACTATCAGAGAATATAAAAAAACTCAAGTTTTTACTTTTCGATGTTCTATCGCGTCTACAAAAAAAATTTTCATATATATAATAAATGCCTTGCTAAGGTTTAACGCGGGTCGTTGTTTTAAACCAGGAATTACAAAAATTATAGATCTGAATTTGTAAGTTTTCAAAATATTACAAGAAGTATCAGAAAAAGTCAAAAAACTTGAGTTTCAATTTTTGAATGTTCTGTTGCATCTACAATTAAAATTTACATATATAAAATAAATATTTTGGTTAGTTTTAACGCGATTTGTTTTTCTAATCCAGGAAATACCAAAATCATAGATTTGTATTAGTAAGTTTTCAAAATATTAAAAAAAGTTTCAGAAAAAGTCGAAAACTACAGTTTAAATTTTTCAATGTTTTATCGCGTCTACGTAAACAATTTACATATACAAAATAAATATTTCAGTTAAACTTGACGCAGGGTGTTGTCTAAAATTCGGCTGCAAAGAAATTATAGTGCTAAATTAGTAACATCTCGAAATATTACAAGCAGTATCAAAAAAAGTCGACTTGCACAAACTTGAACTTACTTGCACTGATTTGTATAGACTTGCACTGACCTGCACGAACTTGTACCAACTTGCATCGACTTGCATAGACTTGCACTGACTTGCATATTTTTGCACCTACTTGTATTAACTTGCATAGACTTGCATCAACTTTTACTGATTTGCATTAACTTGCATAGACTTGAATCGAATTGCACTGATTTGCATTAACTTGCATCGACTTGCATTAACTTTAACCGACATGCATTGACTTGCACTGACTTGCACCAACTTGCATTTACTTAAACTGATTTGCATCGACTTGCAAAGACTTGCATTGACTTGCATTGACTTGCATCGACTTGCATGGACTCGCATTGACTTGCATCGACTTTCATAGACTTGCATTGACTTGCACTGACTTGCAACGACTTGCACCAACTTGCACCAACTTGCACCGACTTTTAACGACTTGCACCTTTTTGCATCGACTTGCAGAAACTTGCACAAACTTGCTCTGACTTGCATTGATTTGTACTGACTTGCATTGATTTGTCCCGAATTGCACTAAATCGCATTGACTTGCACTGACTGGCATTTACTTAGACCGACTTGCATCGACTTGCATACACTTGCATTGACTTGCACTGATTTGCATTGACTTTTCTTGACTTGCATCGATTTTCATAAACTGGCATTGACTTGCATCAACTTGCATTGACTTGCACTGACTTGTTGTGACTTGCATCGACTTGCATAGACTTGCATTGATTTGCACTGACTTGCATCGACCTGCATAGACTTGCATTGATCTGCAAAAATATGCATTGACTTGCATCAACTTGCACAGACTTGCATCGAATTGAATAAACTTGCATTGACTTGCATAGACTTGCATTGACTTGCACTGACTTGCATCGACTTGCATGGACTCGCATCAACTTGCACCGACTTTTACCAACTTGCACCGACTTGCATCGACTTGCAGAAACTTGCACCAACTTGCTCTAACTTGCATTGATTTGTACTCACTTGCATTGATTTGTCCCGACTTGCACCAAATTGCATTGACTTGCATTGACTGGCATTAATTTGCATAGACATGCATTGATTTGCATTGACTTGCACCGACTTGCATTTACTTAAACTGACTTGCATCGACTTGCATAGACTTGCACCGATTTGCACCAATATGCACTGACTTGCACCGACTTGCTTCAACTTGTACTGACTTGCATCGATTTGCATGAATTTGCACCGACTTGCATCGACTTGCATAGACTTGCACCGACTTACATTGACTTGCATTAAGTTGCATTGACTCAAAATATTTCAAAAAGTATCAGAAAAGTTCAAAAAACTTGTGTTTCAACTTTTCGATGTTTTATCGCATCTACAGTAAAAATTTACATATACAGAATTAATACCTCAGTAAGGTTTTACACAGAGTGTTGTTTTGAACTCAACTAAATTAAAACTATAGTGCTGGATTAGTAAGTTTACAAAATATTACGAGAAGTATCAGAAGAAATCAAAAAACTCGAGTTTTAATTTTTCGATGTTCTATCGCGTCTACAATAAAAATTTACACATATAAAATAAATACTTTAATACAGTTTAACGCGGGTTGTTGTTTTAAACCAGCGGATAAAAAAATTATGAATCTGGATTAGTAAGTTTTCAAAATATTACGAGAAGTATCACAAAAAACAAAATACTCGAGTTTTAAATTTTCGATGTTCAATCGCGTCTACAATAAAGATTTACATATATATAATAAATACCTTAAAAAGGTTTAACGCGGGTAGTAGTTTTAAACACGGAATTAGCAAAATTTTAGATGAAAATTAGGAAGTTTTTAAAATATTACGAGAAGAATCAAAAAAAGTCAAAAGACTCGAGTTTCAACTTTTAAATGTTCTATCGCGTCTACAATTAAAATTTACATATATAAAATAAATACCTTGGTTAGGTTTAACGCGGGTTGTTCTTCTAAACCAGTAAATACAAAAATTATAAATCTGGATTAGTAAGTTTTCAAAATATTACGAGAAGTATCGGAAAAAGTAAAAAAACTCGAGTTTCAACATTTCGATGTTTTATCGCGACTACAATGAAAATTTACAGATATTTAATAAATGCCTTAGAAAGGTTTAACGCGAATTTATGTTTTAAACCAGGAATTAGCAAAATTATACATGGAAATTAGTAAGTTTTAAAAATATTTCGAGAAGTATCAAAAACAGTAAATAAACTCGAGTTTTAACTTTTTGATGTTCTATCGCGTCTACAATGAAAATTTACATATATATAATATATACCTTAAAAAAATTTAATGCAAATTTGTTGTTCTAAATTTAACGATACCAAAATTATAAATCTGAGTCAATAAGTTTTCAAAATATTACGAAAACAATCAGAAAATATCAAAAAACTCGAGTTTTAACTTTTCGATGTTCTATCGCGTCTACAATAAAAATTTACATATATTTAATAAATGCCTTGCTAAGGTTTAACGCGGGTTGTTGTTCTAAACCAGGAATTACTAAAATTATTAATCTGAATCTGTAAGTTTTCAAAATATTACGAGAAGTATCAGAAAAAGTCAAAAAACTTGAGTTTCAACTTTTGAATGTTCTATCGCGTCTACAATTAAAATTTACATATATAAAATAAATATTTTGGTTAGGTTTAACGCGATTTGTTTTTTTAAACCAAAAAATACCAAAATTATAGATTTGTATTAGTAAGTTTTCAAAATATTAAAAAAAGTTTAAATTTTTTAATGTTTTATCGCGTCTACGTAAACAATTTACATATACAAAATAAATATATTAGTAAAATTTGATGCAGGGTGTTGTCTAAAATTCGGCTGCAGAGAAATTATAGTGCTAGATTAGTAACATTTCGAAATATTACAATAAGTATCAAAAAAAGTCGACTTGCACCAACTTGAACTGACTTGCACTGATTTGTATAGACTTGCACCGACTTGCACAAACTTGTATTAACTTGCATCGACTTGCATAGACTTGCACCGACTTGCATATTCTTGCACCTACTTGCATTGACTTGCATTGACTTGCACCGACTTGTATTGACTTGCATCGACTTGCATCAAATTTTACTGAATTGCATTAACTTGCATAGACTTGCATCAAATTGCACTAATTTGCATTAACTTGCATCGACTTGCATTAACTTCAATTGACATGCATTGACTTGCACTGACTTGCCCCAACTTGCATTTTATTAAACCGACTTGCATCGACTTGCATAGACTTGCATTGACTTGCATTAACTTGCATCGACTTGCATAGACTCGCGTTGACTTGCATCGACTCGCATAAACGTGCATTGACTTGCACTGACTTGCATCGACTTGCATAGACTTGCACCAACTTGCACCAACTTTTACCGACTTGCACCGACTTGCATTGACTTGCAGAAACTTGCATTAACTTGCTCTAACTTGCATTGATTTGTACTGAGTTGCATTGATTTGTCCTGACTCTCATCAAATCGCATTGACATGCACCGACTGGCATTTACTTAAACCGACTTGCATCGACTTGCATAGACTTGCACTAATTTGCACTGACTTGCATCGACCTGCATAAACTTGCATTGACTTGCAAAAACTTGCATTGACTTGCATCAACTTGCACCAACTTGCATCAAATTGAATAAACTTGCATTGACTTGCATAGACTTGCATTGACTTGCACTGATTTGCATAGACTTGCATAGACTTGCACCAACTTGCACCGACTTTTACCGACTTGCACCGACTTGCATCGACTTGCAGAAACTTGCACCAACTTGCTCTAACTTGCATTGATTTGTACTGACTTGCATTGATTTGTTTTGACTTGCACCAAATCGCATTGACTTGCACCGACTGGCATTAATTTGCATAGACATGCATTGACTCGCACCGACTTGCATCGACTCGCATAAACTTGCACCAACTTGCACCGACCTGTACCAACTTGCACCAATTTGTATGGACTTGCACCGACTTGCTTCAACTTGTACTGACTTGCATCGACTTGCATAGATTTGCACCGACTTGCATCGACTTGCATAGACTTGCACCGACTTGCATTGATTTGCATCGATTTTAATAAACTTGCAACGATTTGCACAGAGTTGTATTGACTTGCATCGATTTGCATAGCCTTGCACTGCCTTGCACCGACTTGCGTCGACTTGCAAAGACTTGCACTGGTTATCATTGATTTGCATTGACTCACACTAACTTGAACTGACTTGCATTGATTTGCATTGACTTGCATTAACTTGCACTGACTTGCATTGAGTTGCATTGACTCGAAATATTTCAAAAAGTATCTGAAAAGTTCAAAAAACTTGTCTTTCAACTTCTCGATGTTTTATCGCGTCTACAGTAAAAATTTACATGTACAGAATTAATACCTCAATAAGGTTTAACACAGAGTGTTGTTTTGGACTCAACTAAATTAAAACTATAGTGCTGGATTAGTAAGTTTTCAAAATATTACGAGAAGTATCAGAAAAAATCAAAAAACTCGAGTTTCAATTTTTCGATGTTCTATCGCGTCTACAATGAAAATTTACACATATAAAATAAATACCTTAATACAATTTAACGCGGGTTGTTGTTTTAAACCAGAGGATAAAAAATTTATGTATCTGGATTAGTAAGTTTTCAAAATATTACGAGAAGTATCACAAAAAACAAAATACTCGAGTTTTAAATTTTCGATGTTCTATCGCGTCTACAATATAAATTTACATATATATAATGAATACCTTAAAAAGGTTTAACGCGGGTTGTAGTTTAAAACACGGAATTAGCAAAATTTTAGATGAAAATTAGGAAGTTTTTAAAATATTACGAGAAGAATCAAAAAAAGTCAAAAGACTCGAGTTTCAACTTTTAAATGTTCTATCGCGTCTACAATTAAAATTTACATATATAAAATAAATACCTTGGTTAGGTTTAACGCGGGTTGTTCTTCTAAACCAGTAAATACAAAAATTATAAATCTGGATTAATAAGTTTTCAGAATATTACGAGAAGTATCGGGAAAAGTAAAAAAACTCGAGTTTCAACGTTTCGATGTTTTATCGCGTCTACGATGAAAATTTAGATATATATAATAAATTCCTTAGAAAGGTTTAACGCGATTTTTTTTTTCTAAACCAAGAAATACAAAAATTATAGATCTGGATTAGTAAGTTTATGAAATATTACGAGAAGTATCGGGAAAAGTAAGAAAACTCAATTTTAACTTTTACGATGTTTTATCGCGTCTACGATGAAAATTTAGATATATATAATATATACTTTGGTTAAATTTAACGCGAGTTGTAGTTCTAAACTAAAAGTTATAAAAATTATAGATGGGAATTAGTAAGTTTATATAATATTATGAGAAGTATCGAAAAAAATCAAAAAACTCGAGTTTCAAATTTTCGGTGTTCTATCGCGACTACAATGAAAATTTACATATATTTAATAAATGCCTTGGTAAGGTTTAACGCGGGTTTTTGTTTTAAACCAGGAATTTTCAAAATTATACATGGAAATTAGTAAGTTTTCAAAATATTACGAGAAGTATCAAAAACAGTCAAGAAACTCGAGTTTTAACTTTTCGATGTTCTATCGCGTCTACAATGAAAATTCAAATATATATAATAAATACCTTAAAAGAGTTTGACGCAATTTGTTGTTCTAAATTTAACGATACCAAAATTATAAACCTGGGTCAATAAGTATTCAAAATATTACGAAAACTATCAGAGTATATCAAAAAACTCGAGTTTCAACATTTCGATGTTCTATCGCGACTACAATAAAAATTTACATATATTTAATAAATGCCTTGGTAAGGTTTAACGCGGGTTTTTGATATAAACCAGAAATTCGGCAGCAAAAATTATAAGTGCGAGATTAGGAAGATTTCGAAATATTACAAAAGTATCAGAAAAAGTCGACTTGCACCAACTTGCAATGACTTGCACTGATTTGTATAGACTTGCACCGACTTGCACAAACTTGTACCAACTTGCATCGACTTGCATAGACTTGCACCGACTTGCATATTCTTGCACCTACTTGCATTGACTTGAATTGACTTGCACCGACATTGCACTGACTTGCACTGATATGCACCGATTTGCATTTAACTTGCACTAGACTTTGGGGGCAATCATTTTTTTTTTTTGACACCTACTTTGCATTGACTTGCATTGACTTGCACCGACTTGTACCGACTTGCATCGACTTGCATAGACTCGCAACGATTTGCACTGACTTGCATCGATTTGCATTAATCTTGCATTGACTTGCACTAACTTGCATTTACTCAAACTAAGTTGACTCGACTTGCATAAACTTGCATTGACTTGCATTGACTTGCATCGACTTGCACCGACTTGCACCAACTTGCATCGACTTGCAGAAACTTGCACCAATTTGCTCTGACTTGCATTGATTTGTACTGACTTTTTTTTGTTTTGACTTGCACCAAATCGCATTGACTTGCACCGACTTGCACTGACTTGCACCGACTTGCATCGACTTGCACCGACTCTCACCGAATTGCACCAACTTGTACTGACTTGCACTGACTTGCATAGATTTTCACCGACTTGCATCAAATTGCATAGACTTGAACTGACTTGCATTGATTTGCATTGATTTTCATAAACTTGCAACGATTTGCACAGACTTGTATTGACTTGCATCGATTTGCATAGTCTTGCACTGCCTTGCACTGACTTGCATCGACTTGCAAAGACTCGCACCGGTTTTCATTGATTTGCATTGACTCGCATTAACTTGCACCGACTTGCATTGATTTGCACTGACCTGCATCGAATTGCATTAACTTGCACTGACTTACACCGACTTGCATTGAGTTCAATTGACTTAAAATATTCTCAAGAATTATCAGAAAAGTTCAAAAAACTTGTGTTTCAACTTTTCGATGTTTTATCGCGTCTACGTAAAAAATTTACATATACAGAATTAATACTTCGGTAAAATTTAACACAGGGTGTTGTTTTGAACTCAAATAAATTAAAACTATAGTGCTGGATTAGTAAGATTTCAAAATATTACGAGAAGTATCAGATAAAATCAAAAAACTCGAGTTTTAACTTTTCGATGTTCTATCGCGTCTACAATAAAAATTTACATATATAATAATAAATACTTTACTAAGGTTTAACGCGGGTCGTTGTTTTAAATTAGGAATACCAAAATTATAGATCTGAATTTGTAAGTTTTCAAAATATTACAAGAAGTATCAGAAAAAGTCAAAAAATTTGAGTTTCAACTTTTTAATGTTTTGTCGCGTCTACAATTAAAATTTACATACATAAAATAAATATTTTGGTTTGTTTTAACGCAATTTGTTGTTCTAAACCAAAAAATATTAAAATTATAGATTTGTATTAGTAAGTTTTCAAAATATTAAGAAAAGTATCAGAAAAAGTCGAAAACTAGAGTTTAAATTTTTCAATGTTTTATCGTGTCTACGTAAACAATTTACATATACAGAATAAATACTTCGGTAAGGTTTAACACAGGGTGTTGTTTTGAACTCAAAAATAAATTAAAACTATAGTGCTGGATTAGTAAGATTTCAAAATATTACGAAAAGTATCAAATAAAATCAAAAAACTCGAGTTTTTACTTTTCGATGTTCTATCGCGTCTACAAAAAAAATTTACATATATATAATAAATGCTTTACTAAGGTTTAACGCGGGTCGTTGTTTTAAACCAGGGATTACCAAAATTATAGATCTGAATTGGTAAGTTTTCAAAATATTACAAGAAGTATCAGAAAAGTTCAAAAAACTTGTGTTTCAACTTTTCGATGTTTTATTGCGTCTACGTAAAAATTTACATATACAGAATTAATACCTCAATAAGGTTTAACACAGAGTGTTGTTCTGAACTCAAATAATTCAAAACTATAATGCTGGATTAGAAAAATTTCAAAATATTACAAGAAGTATCAAAAAAAATCAAAAAACTCGATTTCAATTTTAAGATGTTTTATCGCGTCTACAATGAAAATTTACACATATAAAATAAATACTTTAATACAATTTAACGCAGGTCGTTGCTTCAAACCAGCAAATACCAAAATGATGAATCTGGATTAGTAAGTTTTCAAAATATTACGAGAAGTATCACAAAAAACAAAATACTCGAGTTTTAAATTTTCAATGTTCTATCGCGTCTACAATAAAAATTTACATATATATAATAAATACCTTAAAAAAGTTTAACGCAGGTTTTAGTTTTAAATTAGGAATTAGCAAAATTATAAATGGAAATCAGAGAGTTTTTAAAATATTACGAGAAAAATCATAAAAAGTCAAAAGACTCGAGTTTCATCTTTTAAATGTTGTATCGCGTCTACAATTAAAATTTACATATATAAAATAAATATTTCGGTTAGGTTTAACGCGATTTGTTTTTCTAAACTAGGAAATATTAAAATTATAGATTTGCATTAGTAAGTTTTCAAAATATTAAGAAATGTATCAGAAAAAGTTGAAAACTAACGTTTAAATTTATCAATGTTTCATCGCATCTACGTAAACAATTTACATATACAAAATAAATATTTTAGTAAAACTTGACGCAGGGTGTTGTCTAAAATTCGGCTGCAAAGAAATTATAGTGCTAGATTAGTAACATTTCGAAATATTACAAGAAGTATCAGAAAAAGTCGACTTGCACTAACTTGCACTGACTTGCTTCGATTTGTATAGACTTGCACCGACTTGCACAAACTTGTAAGAACTTGCATCGACTTGCATAGACTTGCACTGACTTGCATATTCTTGCACTTACTTGCATTAACTTGCATAGACTTGCATCAACTTTTACCGATTTGCATTAACTTGCATAGACTTGCATCGAATTGCACCGATTTGCATTAACTTGCATCGACTTGCATTAACTTTAACTAACATGCATTGACTTGCACTGACTTGCACCAACTTGCATTTACTTAAACTGACTTGCATCTACTTGCATCGACTTGCATAGACCTGCATTGACTTGAACTGACTTGCATCGACTTGCATGGACTTGCACCAACTTGCACCGACTTTTAACTACTTGCACCTTTTTGCATTGACTTGCAGAAACTTGCACCAACTTGCTTTGACTTGCATCGATTTGTACTGACTTGCATTGATTTGTTTCGATTTGCACTAAATCGCATTAACTTGCACTGACTGGCATTTACTTAAACCAACTTGCATCGACTTGCATAGAATTGCACCGACTTGCATTAACTTGCATCGACTTGCATAGACTTGCATTGATTTGCACTGACTTGCATTGACTCGTCCTGACTTGCATCGATGTGAATAAACTTGCATTGACTTGACCCAACTTGCATTGACTTGCACTGACTTGTTTTGACTTGCATCGACTTGCATAGACTTGCATTGATTTGAACTGACTTGCATTGACCTGAATAGACTTGCATTGATCTGCACGAACTTGCATTGACTTTTATCAACTTGCACCGACTTGCATCAAATTGAATGAACTTGCATTGACTTGCATAGACTTGCATTGACTTGCACTGACTTGCATCGACTTGCATGGACTTGCACCAACTTGCATTGACTTTTATCGACTTGCACTGACTTGCATTGATTTGTACTGACTTGCATTGATTTGTCCCAACTTGCACCAAATTGCATTGACTTGCACTGACTGGCATTAATTTGCATAAACATGCATTGACTCGCACCGACTTGCACCGACTTGCACCAATTTGTATGAACTTGCATTGACTTGCTTCAACTTGTACTGACTTGCATCGACTTTCATAGATTTGCACAGACTTGCATCGACTTGCATAGACTTGCACCGACTTGCATTGATTTGCATCGATTTTCATAAACTTGCAACGATTTGCACAGACTTGTATTGACTTGCATAGATTTGCATAGTCTTGCACTGCCTTGCACCGACTTGCATCGACTTGAAAAGACTTGCACCGGTTTTTATTGATTTGCATTGACTCGCATTAACTTGCACCAACTCTCATTGATTTGAACCGACTTGCATCGAATTGCATTAACTTGCACCGACTTACACCGACTTGCATTGAGTTGAATTGGTTCGAAATATTTCAAAAAGTATCAGAAAAGTTCAAAAAACTTGTGTTTCAAATTTTCGATGTTTTATCGCGTCTACGTAAAAAATTTACATATACAGAATTAATACCTCAGTAAGGTTTAACACAGGGTGTTGTTTTAAACTCAAATAAATTTAAACTATAGTGCTGGATTAGTAAGTTTTGAAAATATTACGAGAAGTATCAGAAAAAATCAAAAAACTCGAGTTTCAATTTTTAGATGTTCTATCGCGTTTACAATGAAAATTTACACATATAAAATGAATACCTTAATACAATTTTACGCGGGTTGTTGTTTCAAACCAGCGGATACCAAAATGATAAATCTGGATTAGTAAGTTTTCAAAATATTACGAGAAGTATCACAAAAAACAAAATACTCGAGTTTTAAATTTTCGATGTTCTATCGCGTCTACAATGAAAATTTACATATATATAATGAATACCTTAAAAAGTTTTAACGCGGGTTGTAGCGTAAAACGAGGAATTAGCAAAATTATAAATGGAAATTAGGAAGTTTTTAAAATATTACGAGAAGAAGCAGAATAAGTCAAAAAACTCGAGTTTCAACTTTTAAATGTTCTATCGCGTCTACGATTAAAATTTACATATATAAAATAAATACCTTGGTTAGGTTTAACGCGGGGTGTTCTTCTAAACCAGGAAATACAAAAATTATAGATCTAAATTAGTAAGTTTTCAAAATATTACGAGAAGTATCGGGAAAAGTAAAAAAACTCGAGTTTCAACGTATCGATGTTTTATCGCGTCTACAATAAAAATTTGCATATATATAATAAATTCCTTGGTAAGTTTTAACGCGGGTTGTTGTTCTGAACCAGGAATTATTAAAATTATATATCTGGATTAGTAAGTTTTCAAAGTATTACGAGAAGTATCGGGAAAAGTAAAAAAACTCATTTTTCACCTTTACGATGTCTTATCGCGTCTACAATGATAATTTAAATATATATAATATATACTTTGGTTAAATTTAACGCGGGCTGTTGTTATAAACCAGGAGTTATATAAATTATAGATGGGAATTAGTAAGTTTTTATAATATTACGAGAATTATAAAAAAAATCAAAAAACTCGAGTTTCAAATTTTCGATGTTCTATCGCGTCTACAGTAAAAATTTACATATATTAAATAAATACCTTAAGTAGGTTTAACGCGGATTGTTGTATCAAACCAGGAATTACAAAAATTATAGATCTTAGTAGTAAGTTTTCAAAATGTTACGATAAGTATCAAAAAAAGTAAAAAAACTGGAGTTTCAACATTTCGATGTTCTATCGCGACTACAAAAAATTTACATATTCAAAATAAATATTTTAGTAAAATTTGACGCAGGGTGTTGTCTAAAATTCGGCTACAAAAAAATTATAGTGCTAGATTAGTAACATTTCGAAATATACAAGAAGTATCAGAAAAAGTCGACTTGCACCAACTTGCACTGACTTGCACCGATTTGTATAGACTTGCACCGACTTGCAACAAACTTGTACCAACTTGCATTGACTTGCATAGACTTGCACTGCACGACTTGCATATTCTTGCAACTGACCTCTGATCTGACTTGCATTGACTTGCATTGACTGGCCACCGCCCGACTTGCATTGACTTGCACCACTGCATTGACTTGCATTGGCAACTTGCACTGACTTGCATATTTTTTGCACCTACTTGCATTGACTTGCATATGCAGACTTGACAACTTGCATGACTTGCTGTACTTGCGACTTGCAGTCGACTTGCATAGAACTTGCACATCGATTTGCACTGACTTGCATCAATTTGCATAATCTTGCATTGGACTTGCACCAACTTGCATTTACTTAAACCAACTGCATCGACTTGCATAGCTTGCACTCGACTTGCATGATAGCATCGACTTGCATAGACTTGCATTGACTTGCATCTGACTTTGCACCGACTTGCACGTTTTACCAAGTTGCACTGTCTTGCATCGACTTGCAGAAACTTGCACCAACTTGCTCTGACTTGCATTGATTTGTACTGACTTTTTTGTTTTCGACTTGCACCAAATCGCATTGACTTGCACCGACTTGCACTGACTTGCACCGACTTGCATCGACTTGCACCGACTTGCACCAAATTGCACCAACTTGTACTGACTTGCATGACTTGCATAGATTTGCATCGACTTGCATCGACTTGCATAGACTTGCACCGACTTGCATTGATTTGCATCGATTTTCATAAACTTGCAACGATTTGCACAGACTTGTATTGACTTGCATCGATTTGCATAGTCTTGCACTGCTTTGCACGACTTGCATCGACTTGCAAAAACTTGCATCGGTATTCATTGATTTGCATTGACTCGCATTAACTTGCACCGACTTACACCGTCTTGCATTGAGTTGAATTGACTCGAAATATTTTAAAAAGTATTAGAAAAGTTAAAAAAACTTGTGTTTTAACTTTTCGATGTTTTATCGCGTCTACGTAAAAAATTTACATATACAGAATTAACACCTCGAAAAGGTTTAACACAGGGTGTCGTTTTGAACTAAACTAAATTAAAACTATAGTGCTGAATTAGTAAGTTTTCAAAATATTACGAGAAGTATCAGATAAAATCAAAAAACTCGAGTTTCATTCTTTTCGATGTTCTATCGCGTCTACAATAAAAATTTACATATATAAAATAAATACTTTAATACAGTTTAACGCGGGTTGTAGTTTTAAACTCAGCGAGATAACAAAATTATAGATCTGAATTAGTAAGTTTTCAAAATATTACGAGAAGTATCAGAAAAAGTCGAAAAACTCGAGTTTCAGCTTTTCGATGTTCTATCGCGTCTACAGTAAAAATTTACATATATAAAATAAATCCCTTATTACGTTTCAACGCAAGTTGTTGTTCTAAACTCGCAGATAACAAAATTATAGATTTAAATTAGTAAGTTTTCAAAATATTACGAGAAGTATCAGAAAAAGTCGAAAAACTCGAGTTTCAGCTTTTCGATGTTCTATCGCGTCTACAGTAAAAATTTACATATATAAAATAAATCCCTTATTACGTTTCAACGCAAGTTGTTGTTCTAAACTCGGAGATAACAAAATTATAGATTTGGATTAGTAAGTTTTCAAAATATTACGAGAAGTATCAGAAAAAGTCGAAAAACTCGAGTTTCAGCTTTTCGATGTTCTATCGCGTCTACAGTAAAAATTTACATATATAAAATAAATCCCTTATTACGTTTCAACGCGGGTTGTTGTTCTAAACTCGGAGATAACAAAATTATAGATTTGGATTAGTAAGTTTTCAAAATATTACGAGAAGTATCAGAAAAAGTCGAAAAACTCGAGTTTCAACTTTTCGATGTTCTATCGCGTCTACAGTAAAAATTTACATATATAAAATAAATCCCTTATTAAGGTTTAACGCGGGTTGTTGTTCTAAACTCGGAGATAACAAAATTATAGATCTGGATTAGTAAGTTTTCAAAATATTACGAGAAGTATCAGAAAAAGTCGAAAAACTCGAGTTTCAGCTTTTCGATGTTCTATCGCGTCTACAGTAAAAATTTACATATATAAAATAAATCCCTTATTACGTTTCAACGCAAGTTGTTGTTCTAAACTCGCAGATAACAAAATTATAGATTTAAATTAGTAAGTTTTCAAAATATTACGAGAAGTATCAGAAAAAGTCGAAAAACTCGAGTTTCAGCTTTTCGATGTTCTATCGCGTCTACAGTAAAAATTTACATATATAAAATAAATCCCTTATTACGTTTCAACGCGAGTTGTTGTTCTAAACTCGGAGATAACAAAATTATAGATTTGGATTAGTAAGTTTTCAAAATATTACGAGAAGTATCAGAAAAAGTCGAAAAACTCGAGTTTCAGGTTTTCGATGTTCTATCGCGTCTACAGTAAAAATTTACATATACAAGATAAATATTTTAGTAAAATTTACGCAGGGTGTTGTCTAAAATTCGGCTACAAAAAAATTATGAGTGCTAGATTAGTAACATTTCAAAATATTACAAAAAGTATCAGATAAAGTCGACTTGCACCAACTTGCACTGACTTGCATTGATTTGTATAGACTTGCACCGACTTGCACAAACTTGTACTAACTTGCATTGATTTGTACTGACTTGCATTGATTAGTCCCGACTTGCACTAAATCGCATTGACTTGCACCGACTGGCATTAATTTGCATAAACATGCATTGAATCGCACCGACTTGCACTGACATGCATTTACTTTAACCGACTTGCATCGACTTGCATAGACTTGCACCGACTTGCACCGACTTGCACCAACTTGCACCAATTCGTATGGACTTGCACCGACTTGCCTTAACTTGTACTGACTTGCATCGACTTGCATAGATTTGCACCGACTTGCATTGATTTGCATCGATTTTCATATACTTGCCACGATTTGCACAGACTTGTATTGATTTTCATCGATATGCATAGTCTTGCACTGCGTTGCATCGACTTGCATCGACTTGCAGAGACTTACACCGGTTTTCATTGATTTGCATTGACTCGCATTAACTTGCACCGACTTGCATTTATTTTCACCGACTTACATCAACTTGCATTGAGTTGCATTGACTCGAAATATTTCAAGAAGTATCAGAAAAGTTAAAAAAACTTGTGTTTCAACTTTTCGATGTTTTATCGCGTCTACGTAAAAAATTTACATATACAAAATAAATACTTCAGTAAGGTTTAACACAGGGTGTTGTTTTGAACTAAACTAAATTAAAACTATAGTGCTGGATTAGTAAGTTTTCAAAATATTACAAGAAGTATCAGAAAAAATCAAAAAAGTCGAGTTTCAATATTTCGATATTTTATCGCGTGTACAATAAAAATTTACACATATGAAATGAATACCTTAATACAATTTAACGCTGGTTGTTGTTTTAAACCAGCAAATACCAAAATTATAAATTTAAATTAGTAAGTTTTCAAAATATTACAAGAAGTATCACAAAAAACAAAATACTCGAGTTTTAAATTTTCGATGTTCTATCGCGTCTACAATAAAAATTTACATATATATAATAAATACCTTGAAAAGGTTTAACGCGGATTGTTGTTTTGAACCAGGAAATAGCAAAACTATAAATCTGAATTAATAAGTTTTTAAAATATTACGAGAAGTATCAGAAAAAGTCAAAAAACTCGAGTTTCAACTTTTCGATGTTCTATCGCGTCTACAATTAAAATTTACATATATAAAATAAATACCTTGGTTAGGTTTAACGCGATTTGTTTTTTTAAACCAGGAAATACCAAAATTATAGATTTGTATTAGTAAGTTTTCAAAATATTAAAAAAAGTATCAGAAAAAGTCGAAAACTAGAGTTTAAATTTTTCAATGTTTTATCGCGTCTACGTAAACAATTTACATATACAAAATAAATATTTTAGTAAAATTTGACGCAGGGTGTTGTCTAAAATTCGGCTGCAAAGAAATTATAGTGCTAGATTAGTAACATTTCGAAATATTACAAGAAGTATCAAAAAAAGTCGACTTGCACCAACTTGCAACTGACTTGCACTGATTTGTATAGACTTGCACCGACTTGCACAAACTTGTACCAACTTGCATTGACTTGCATAGACTTGCACCGACTTGCATATTCTTGCACCTACTTGCATTGACTTGCATTGACTTGCACCGACTTGTACCGACTTGCATCGACTTGCACCGATTTGCATTAACTTGCATAGACTTGCATCAAATTTTACCGATTTGCATTAACTTGCATAGACTTGCATTAAATTGCACCAATTTGCATTAACTTGCATTGACTTGCATTAACTTTAATTGACATGCATTGACTTGCACTGACTTGCCCCAACTTGCATTTAATTAAACCGACTTGCATCGACTTGCATAGACTTGCATTGACTTGCATTAACTTGCATCGACTTGCATAGACTCGCGTTGACTTGCATCGACTCGCATAGACTTGCATTGACTTGCACTGACTTGCATCGACTTGCATAGACTTGCACCAACTTGCACCGACTCTTAACGACTTGCACCGATTTGCATCGACTTGCAGAAACTTGCATTAACTTGTTCTGACTTGCATTGATTTGTACTGACTTGCATTGATTTGTCTCGACTTGCACCAAATCGCATTGACATGCACCGACTGGCATTTACTTAAATCGACTTGCATCGACTTGCATAGACTTACACTGATATGAACTAACTTGCATCGACCTGCATAGACATGCATCGACTTGCAAAAACTTGCATTGATTTGCATCAACTTGCACCAACTTGCATCGAATTCAATAAACTTGCATTGACTTGCATGAACTTGCATTGACTTGCACTGACTTGCATCGACTTGCATAGACTTGCACCAACTTGCACCGACTTTTACCGACTTGCACCGACTTGCATCGACTTGCAGAAACTTGCACCAACTTGCTCTAACTTGCATTGATTTGTACTGACTTGCATTGATTTGTTTTGACTTGCACCAAATCGCATTGACTTGCACCGACTGGCATTAATTTGCATAGACATGCATTGACTTGCACCGACTTGCATCGACTCGCATAAACTTGCACCGACTTGCACCGACCTGCACCAACTTGCACCAATTTGTATGGACTTGCACCGACTTGCTTCAACTTGTACTGACTTGCATCGACTTGCATAGATTTGCACCGACTTGCATCGACTTGCATAGACTTGCACCGACTTGCATTGATTTGCATCGATTTTAATAAACTTGCAACGATTTGCACAGAGTTGTATTGACTTGCATCGATTTGCATAGCCTTGCACTGCCTTGCACCGACTTGCGTCGACTTGCAAAGACTTGCACCGGTTATCATTAATTTGCATTGACTCGCATTAACTTCCACTGACTTGCATTGATTTGCATTGACTTGCATTAACTTGCACTGACTTGCATTGATTTGCACAAACCTGCATCGAATTGCATTAACTTGCACTGACTTACACTGACTTGCATTGAGTTGCATTGACTCGAAATATTTCAAAAAGTATTTGAAAAGTTCAAAAAACTTGTGTTTCAACTTCTCGATGTTTTATCGCGTCTACAGTAAAAATTTACATATACAGAATTAATACCTCAAAAAAGTTTAACACAAAGTGTTGTTTTGAACTCAACTAAATTAAAACTATAGTGCTGGATTAGTAAGTTTTCAAAATATTACGAGAAGTATCAGAAAAAATCAAAAAACTCGAGTTTCAATTTTTCGATGTTTTATCGCGTCTACAATGAAAATTTACATATATAAAATAAATACTTTAATACAATTTTACGCGGGTCGTTGTTTTAAACCAGCGGATACAAAATGATGAATCTGGATTAGTAAGTTTTCAAAATATTACGAGAAGTATCACAATAAACAAAATACTCGAGTTCTAAATTTTCGATGTTCCATCGCGTCTACAATGAACATTTACATATATATAATGAATACCTTAAAAAGGTTTAACGCGGGTTGTAGTTTTAAACCAGGAATTAGCAAAATTATAAATGGAAATTAGTAAGTTTTCAAAATATTACGAGAAGTATCAGAAAAGTCAAGAAACTCAAGTTTTAAGTTTTAGATGTTCTATCGCGTCTACAATTAAAATTTACATATATAAAATAAATACCTTGGTTAGGTTTAACGCGATTTGTTTTTCTAAACTAGGAAATACCAAAATTATAGATTTGTATTAGTAAGTTTTTAAAATATTAAGAAAAGTATCAAAAAAAGTTAAAAAGTAGAGTTTAAATTTATCAATGTTATATCGCGTTTACGTAAATAATTTACATATTCAAAATAAATATTTTAGTAAAATTTGACGCAGGGTGTTGTCTAAAATTCAGCTACAAAAAATTATAGTGCTAGATTAGTAACATTTCGAAATATCACAAGAAGTATCAGAAAAAGTCGACTAGCATCAACTTGCACTGACTTGCACCGATTTGTATAGACTTGCACCGACTTGCATTGACTTGCATTGAGTAGCACCGACTTGTACCAACTTGCATTGACTTGCACCGATTTGAATTAACTTGCATTGACTTGTTTTGACTTGCATCGATTTGCATAAACTTGCATTGACTTGCACCAACTTGCATTGACTTGCTCCGACTTGTTTTGACTTGCATCAACTTGCATAGACTTGCACTGATTTGCACTGACTTGCATCGATTTGCATAAACTTGCATTGACTTGCACCAACTTGCATTTACTTAAACCAACTTGCATCGACTTGCATAGACTTGCACCGACTTGCATTGACTAGCATCGACTTGCATAGACTTGCCATTGACTTGCACCGATTTTCACCAAGTTGCACTGTCTTGCATCGACTTGCATCGACTTGCACCAACTTGCTCTGACTTTCATTGATTTGTACTGACTATTTTTTTTTTCGACTTGCACCAAATTGCATAGACTTGCACCGACTAGCATTAATTTGCATAAACATGCATTAACTTGCACCGACTTGCATTTACTTGAACCGACTTGCATCGACTTGCATAGACTTGCACCGACTTGCACCGACTTGCACTGAGTTGCACCAATTTGTATGGACATGCACCGACTTGCCCCAACTTGTACTGACTTGCATCGACTTGCATAGATTTGCATTGACTTGCATGACTTGCATAGACTTGCATTGACTTGCATTGATTTGCATCGATTTTCATAAACTTGCAACGATTTGCACAGACTTGTATTGACTTGCATCGATTTGCATAGTCTTGCACTGCCTTGCACCGACTTGCATCGACTTGCAAAAACTTGCATCGGTATTCATTGATTTGCATTAACTCGCATTAACTTGCACCGACTTACACCGTCTTGCATTGAGTTGAATTGACTCGAAATATTTTAAAAAGTATTAGAAAAGTTAAAAAAACTTGTGTTTTAACTTTTCGATGTTTTATCGCGTCTACGTAAAAAATTTACATATACAGAATTAACACCTCGAAAAGGTCTAACACAGGGTGTCGTTTTAAACTAAACTAAATTAAAACTATAGTGCTGAATTAGTAAGTTTTCAAAATATTACAAGAAGTATCAGAAAAAATCAAAAAACTCGAGTTTCATTTTTTCGATGTTCTATCGCGTCTACAATGAAAATTTACACATATAAAATAAATACCTTAATACAATTTAACGCGGGTTGTAGTTTTAAACCAGCGGATAAAAAATTATAAATCGGGATTAGTAAGTTTTCAATATATTACGAGAAGTATCACAAAAAACAAAATACTAGAGTTTTAAATTTTCGATGTTCTATCGCGTCTACAATAAATATTTACATATATATAATAAATACCTTGAAAAAATTTAACGCGGGTTGTACTTTTAAACCAGGAATTAGCAAAATTATAGATGAAAATTAAGAAGTTTTTAAAATATTACAAGAAGTATCAGAAAAAGTCAAAAGACTCGAGTTTCAACTTATAAATATTCTATCGCGTCTACAATTAAAATTTACATATATAAAATAAATACCTTTGTTAGGTTTAACGCGGGTTGTTGTTTTAAACCAGGAGTTATATAAATTATAGATGGGAATTAGTAAGTTTTTATAATATTACGAGAGTTATGGGAAAAAATCAAAAAACTCGAATTTCAAATTTTCGATGTTCTATCGCGTCTACAGTAAAAATTTACATATATTAAATAAATACCTTAGGTAGGTTTAACGCGGGTCGTTGTATCAAACCAGAAATTACAAAAATTATAGATCTGGATAGTAAGTTTTCAAAATGTTACGATAAGTATCAAAAAAAGTAAAAAACTGGAGTTTCAACATTTCGATGTTCTATCGCGACTACAATGAAAATTTACATATATTTAATAAATGCCTTAGAAACGTTTAACGCGGGTTTTTGTTTTAAACTAGAAATTAGCAAAATTATAAATGAAAATTAGTAAGTTTTCAAAATATTACGAGAAGTATCAAAAAAGTCAAAAAACTCGAATTTTTAGTTTTCGATGTTCTATCGCGTTTACAATTAAAATTTACGTATATATAATAAATGCTTTGCTAAGGTTTAACGCGGGTTGTTGTTCTAAAGAAGGAATTACAAAAATCATAGATTTGAATTTGTAAGTTTTGAAAATATTACAAGAAGTATCAGAAAAAGTCAAAAAATTTGAGTTTCAACTTTTCAATGTTTTGTCGCGTCTACAATTAAAATTTACATACATAAAATAAATATTTTGGTTTGGTTTAACGCAATTTGTTTTTCTAAACCAAAAAATATTAAAATTATAGATTTGTATTAGTAAGTTTTCAAAATATTAAAAAAAGTATCAGAAAAAGTCGAAAACTAGAGTTTAAATTTTTCAATGTTTTATAGCGTCTACGTAAACAATTTACATATACAGAATTAATACTTCGGTAAGGTTTAACACAGGGTGTTGTTTTGAACTCAAATAAATTAAATCTATAGTGCTGGATTAGTAAGATTTCAAAATATTACGAGAAGTATCAGATAAAATCAAATAACTCGAGTTTTTACTTTTCGATGTTCTATCGCGTCTACAAAAAAAATTTACATATATATAATAAATGCCTTACTAAGGTTTAACGCGGGTCGTTGTTTTAAACCAGGGATTACCAAAATTATAGATCTGAATTGGTAAGTTTTCAAAATATTACAAGAAGTATCAAAAAAAGTCAAAAAACTTGTGTTTCAACTTTTCGATGTTTTTTCGCGTCTACGTAAAAAATTTACATATACAGAATTAATACTTCGGTAAAATTTAACACAGGGTGTTGTTTTGAACTCAAATAAATTAAAACAATAGTGCTGGATTAGTAAGATTTCAAAATATTACGATAAGTATCAGATAAAATCAAAAAACTCAAGTTTAAATTTTTGAATGTTCTATCGCGTCTACAATGAAAATTTACATATATAAAATAAATACTTTAATACAATTTTACGCGGGTCGTTGTTTTAAACCAGCGGATATCAAAATGATGAATCTGGATTAGTAAGTTTTCAAAATATTACGAGAAGTATCACAATAAACAAAATACTCGAGTTCTAAATTTTCGATGTTTCATCGCGTCTACAATGAACATTTACATATATATAATGAATACCTTAAAAAGGTTTAACGCGGGTTGTAGTTTTAAACCAGGAATTAGCAAAATAATAAATGGAAATTAGTAAGTTTTCAAAATATTACGAGAAGTATCAGAAAAGTCAAGAAACTCAAGTTTTAAGTTTTAGATGTTCTATCGCGTCTACAATTAAAATTTACATATATAAAATAAATACCTTGGTTAGGTTTAACGCGATTTGTTTTTCTAAACTAGGAAATACCAAAATTATAGATTCGTATTAGTAAGTTTTTAAAATATTAAGAAAAGTATCAAAAAAAGTTAAAAAGTAGAGTTTAAATTTATCAATGTTATATCGCGTTTACGTAAAAAATTTACATATTCAAAATAAATATTTTAGTAAAATTTGACGCAGGGTGTTGTCTAAAATTCGGCTACAAAAAATTATAGTGCTAGATTAGTAACATTTCGAAATATCACAAGAAGTATCAGAAAAAGTCGACTTGCACCAACTTGCACTGACTTGCACCGATTTGTATAGACTTGCACCGACTTGAACAAACTTGTACCAACTTGCATTGACTTGCATAGACTTGACTCGACTTGCAAAACTTGAATTGACTTGAACCGATTTGCATTGACTTGCATTGACTGGCACCGACTCGCATTGACTTGCATTGACTGGCACCGACTCGCATAGACTTGCATAGACTTGCATTAACTTGCACCGACTTGCATATTTTTGCACCTACATGCATTGATTTGCATTGAGTAGCACCGACTTGTACCAACTTGCATTGACTTGCACCAATTTGAATTAACTTGCACCGACTTGTTCTGACTTGCATTGATTTGCATAAACTTGCATTGACTTGCACCAACTTGCATTGACTTGCTCCGACTTGTTTTGACTTGCATCAACTTGCATAGACTTGCACTGATTTGCACTGACTTGCATCGATTTGCATAAACTTGCATTGACTTGCACCAACTTGCATTTACTTAAACCAACTTGCATTGACTTGCATAGACTTGCACCGACTTGCATTGACTAGCATCGACTTGCATAGACTTGCATTGACTTGCACTGACTTGCACCGACTTGCACCGATTTTTACCAAGTTGCACTGTCTTGCATCGACTTGCAGAAACTTGCACCAACTTGCTCTGACTTTCATTGATTTGTACTGACTATTTTTTTGTTTCAATTTGCACCAAATCGCATAGACTTGCACTGACTAGCATTAATTTTCATAAACATGCATTGACTCGCACTGACTTGCACCGACTTGCATTTACTTGAACTGACTTGCATCGACTTGCATAGACTTGCACCAACTTGCACCGACTTGCACTGAGTTGCACCAATTTGTATGGACATGCACCGACTTGCCCCAACTTGTACTGACTTGCATCGACTTGCATAGATTTGCATTGATTTGAATCGATTTTCATAAACTTGGAACGATTTGCACAGACTTGTATTGACTTGCATCGATTTGCATAGTCTTGCACTGCCTTGCACCGACTTGCATCGACTTGCAAAAACTTGCATCAATATTCATTGATTTGCATTGACTCGCATTAACTTGCATTGACTTACACCGTCTTGCATTGAGTTGAATTGACTCGAAATATTTCAAAAAGTATTAGAAAAGTTAAAAAAACTTGTGTTTTAACTTTTTGATGTTTTATCGCGTCTACGTAAAAAATTTACATATACAGAATTAACACCTCGAAAAGGTTTAACACAGAATGTCGTTTTTAACTAAACTAATTCACAACTATAGTGCTGGATTAGTAAGTTTTCAAAATATTACAAGAAGTATCAGAAAAAATCAAAAAACTCGAGTTTCATTTTTTCGATGTTCTATCGTGTCTACAATGAAAATTTACACATATAAAATAAATACCTTAATACAATTTAACGCGGGTTGTAGTTTTAAACCAGCGGATAAAAAATTATAAATCGGGATTAGTAAGTTTTCAATATATTACGAGAAGTATCACAATAAACAAAATACTAGAGTTTTTAATTTTCGATGTTCTATCGCGTCTACAATAAATATTTACATATATAAAATAAATACCTTGAAAAAATTTAACGCGGGTTGTACTTTTAAACCAGGAATTAGCAAAATTATAGATGAAAATTAAGAAGTTTTTAAAATATTACAAGAAGTATCAGAAAAAGTCAAAAGACTCGAGTTTCAACTTATAAATGTTCTATCGCGTCTACAATTAAAATTTACATATATAAAATAAATACCTTTGTTAGGTTTAACGCGGGTTGTTGTTTTAAACCAGGAGTTATATAAATTATAGATGGGAATTAGTAAGTTTTTATAATATTACGAGAGTTATGGGAAAAAATCAAAAAACTCGAATTTCAAATTTTCGATGTTCTATCGCGTCTACAGTAAAAATTTACATATATTAAATAAATACCTTAGGTAGGTTTAACGCGGGTCGTTGTATCAAACCAGAAATTACAAAAATTATAGATCTGGATAGTAAGTTTTCAAAATGTTACGATAAGTATCAAAAAAAGTAAAAAACTGGAGTTTCAACATTTCGATGTTCTATCGCGACTACAATGAAAATTTACATATATTTAATAAATGCCTTAGAAACGTTTAACGCGGGTTTTTGTTTTAAACTAGAAATTAGCAAAATTATAAATGAAAATTAGTAAGTTTTCAAAATATTACGAGAAGTATCAAAAAAGTCAAAAAACTCGAATTTTTAGTTTTCGATGTTCTATCGCGTTTACAATTAAAATTTACGTATATATAATAAATGCTTTGCTAAGGTTTAACGCGGGTTGTTGTTCTAAAGAAGGAATTACAAAAATCATAGATTTGAATTTGTAAGTTTTGAAAATATTACAAGAAGTATCAGAAAAAGTCAAAAAATTTGAGTTTCAACTTTTCAATGTTTTGTCGCGTCTACAATTAAAATTTACATACATAAAATAAATATTTTGGTTTGGTTTAACGCAATTTGTTTTTCTAAACCAAAAAATATTAAAATTATAGATTTGTATTAGTAAGTTTTCAAAATATTAAAAAAAGTATCAGAAAAAGTCGAAAACTAGAGTTTAAATTTTTCAATGTTTTATAGCGTCTACGTAAACAATTTACATATACAGAATTAATACTTCGGTAAGGTTTAACACAGGGTGTTGTTTTGAACTCAAATAAATTAAAACTATAGTGCTGGATTAGTAAGATTTCAAAATATTACGATAAGTATCAGATAAAATCAAAAAACTCAAGTTTAAATTTTTGAATGTTCTATCGCGTCTACAATGAAAATTTACATATATAAAATAAATACTTTAATACAATTTTACGCGGGTCGTTGTTTTAAACCAGCGGATATCAAAATGATGAATCTGGATTAGTAAGTTTTCAAAATATTACGAGAAGTATCACAATAAACAAAATACTCGAGTTCTAAATTTTCGATGTTTCATCGCGTCTACAATGAACATTTACATATATATAATGAATACCTTAAAAAGGTTTAACGCGGGTTGTAGTTTTAAACCAGGAATTAGCAAAATAATAAATGGAAATTAGTAAGTTTTCAAAATATTACGAGAAGTATCAGAAAAGTCAAGAAACTCAAGTTTTAAGTTTTAGATGTTCTATCGCGTCTACAATTAAAATTTACATATATAAAATAAATACCTTGGTTAGGTTTAACGCGATTTGTTTTTCTAAACTAGGAAATACCAAAATTATAGATTCGTATTAGTAAGTTTTTAAAATATTAAGAAAAGTATCAAAAAAAGTTAAAAAGTAGAGTTTAAATTTATCAATGTTATATCGCGTTTACGTAAAAAATTTACATATTCAAAATAAATATTTTAGTAAAATTTGACGCAGGGTGTTGTCTAAAATTCGGCTACAAAAAATTATAGTGCTAGATTAGTAACATTTCGAAATATCACAAGAAGTATCAGAAAAAGTCGACTTGCACCAACTTGCACTGACTTGCACCGATTTGTATAGACTTGCACCGACTTGAACAAACTTGTACCAACTTGCATTGACTTGCATAGACTTGACTCGACTTGCAAAACTTGAATTGACTTGAACCGATTTGCATTGACTTGCATTGACTGGCACCGACTCGCATTGACTTGCATTGACTGGCACCGACTCGCATTAACTTGCATAGACTTGCATTAACTTGCACCGACTTGCATATTTTTGCACCTACATGCATTGATTTGCATTGAGTAGCACCGACTTGTACCAACTTGCATTGACTTGCACCAATTTGAATTAACTTGCACCGACTTGTTCTGACTTGCATTGATTTGCATAAACTTGCATTGACTAGCATCGACTTGCATAGACTTGCATTGACTTGCACTGACTTGCACCGACTTGCACCGATTTTTACCAAGTTGCACTGTCTTGCATCGACTTGCAGAAACTTGCACCAACTTGCTCTGACTTTCATTGATTTGTACTGACTATTTTTTTGTTTCAATTTGCACCAAATCGCATAGACTTGCACTGACTAGCATTAATTTTCATAAACATGCATTGACTCGCACTGACTTGCACCGACTTGCATTTACTTGAACTGACTTGCATCGACTTGCATAGACTTGCACCAACTTGCACCGACTTGCACTGAGTTGCACCAATTTGTATGGACATGCACCGACTTGCCCCAACTTGTACTGACTTGCATCGACTTGCATAGATTTGCATTGATTTGAATCGATTTTCATAAACTTGCAACGATTTGCACAGACTTGTATTGACTTGCATCGATTTGCATAGTCTTGCACTGCCTTGCACCGACTTGCATCGACTTGCAAAAACTTGCATCAATATTCATTGATTTGCATTGACTCGCATTAACTTGCATTGACTTACACCGTCTTGCATTGAGTTGAATTGACTCGAAATATTTCAAAAAGTATTAGAAAAGTTAAAAAAACTTGTGTTTTAACTTTTTGATGTTTTATCGCGTCTACGTAAAAAATTTACATATACAGAATTAACACCTCGAAAAGGTTTAACACAGAATGTCGTTTTTAACTAAACTAATTCACAACTATAGTGCTGGATTAGTAAGTTTTCAAAATATTACAAGAAGTATCAGAAAAAATCAAAAAACTCGAGTTTCATTTTTTCGATGTTCTATCGTGTCTACAATGAAAATTTACACATATAAAATAAATACCTTAATACAATTTAACGCGGGTTGTAGTTTTAAACCAGCGGATAAAAAATTATAAATCGGGATTAGTAAGTTTTCAATATATTACGAGAAGTATCACAAAAAACAAAATACTAGAGTTTTTAATTTTCGATGTTCTATCGCGTCTACAATAAATATTTACATATATAAAATAAATACCTTGAAAAAATTTAACGCGGGTTGTACTTTTAAACCAGGAATTAGCAAAATTATAGATGAAAATTAAGAAGTTTTTAAAATATTACAAGAAGTATCAGAAAAAGTCAAAAGACTCGAGTTTCAACTTATAAATATTCTATCGCGTCTACAATTAAAATTTACATATATAAAATAAATACCTTTGTTAGGTTTAACGCGGGTTGTTGTTTTAAACCAGGAGTTATATAAATTATAGATGGGAATTAGTAAGTTTTTATAATATTACGAGAGTTATGGGAAAAAATCAAAAAACTCGAATTTCAAATTTTCGATGTTCTATCGCGTCTACAGTAAAAATTTACATATATTAAATAAATACCTTAGGTAGGTTTAACGCGGGTCGTTGTATCAAACCAGAAATTACAAAAATTATAGATCTGGATAGTAAGTTTTCAAAATGTTACGATAAGTATCAAAAAAAGTAAAAAACTGGAGTTTCAACATTTCGATGTTCTATCGCGACTACAATGAAAATTTACATATATTTAATAAATGCCTTAGAAACGTTTAACGCGGGTTTTTGTTTTAAACTAGAAATTAGCAAAATTATAAATGAAAATTAGTAAGTTTTCAAAATATTACGAGAAGTATCAGAAAAAGTCAAAAAACTCGAGTTTTTACTTTTCGATGTTCTATCGCGTCTACAAAAAAAATTTACATATATATAATAAATGCCTTACTAAGGTTTAACGCGGGTCGTTGTTTTAAACCAGGGATTACCAAAATTATAGATCTGAATTGGTAAGTTTTCAAAATATTACAAGAAGTATCAAAAAAAGTCAAAAAACTTGTGTTTCAACTTTTCGATGTTTTATCGCGTCTACGTAAAAAATTTACATATACAGAATTAATACTTCGGTAAAATTTAACACAGGGTGTTGTTTTGAACTCAAATAAATTAAAACTATAGTGCTGGATTAGTAAGATTTCAAAATATTACGATAAGTATCAGATAAAATCAAAAAACTCGAGTTTAAATTTTTGAATGTTCTATCGCGTCTACAATGAAAATTTACATATATAAAATAAATACTTTAATACAATTTTACGCGGGTCGTTGTTTTAAACCAGCGGATATCAAAATGATGAATCTGGATTAGTAAGTTTTCAAAATATTACGAGAAGTATCACAATAAACAAAATACTCGAGTTCTAAATTTTCGATGTTTCATCGCGTCTACAATGAACATTTACATATATATAATGAATACCTTAAAAAGGTTTAACGCGGGTTGTAGTTTTAAACCAGGAATTAGCAAAATAATAAATGGAAATTAGTAAGTTTTCAAAATATTACGAGAAGTATCAGAAAAGTCAAGAAACTCAAGTTTTAAGTTTTAGATGTTCTATCGCGTCTACAATTAAAATTTACATATATAAAATAAATACCTTGGTTAGGTTTAACGCGATTTGTTTTTCTAAACTAGGAAATACCAAAATTATAGATTCGTATTAGTAAGTTTTTAAAATATTAAGAAAAGTATCAAAAAAAGTTAAAAAGTAGAGTTTAAATTTATCAATGTTATATCGCGTTTACGTAAAAAATTTACATATTCAAAATAAATATTTTAGTAAAATTTGACGCAGGGTGTTGTCTAAAATTCGGCTACAAAAAATTATAGTGCTAGATTAGTAACATTTCGAAATATCACAAGAAGTATCAGAAAAAGTCGACTTGCACCAACTTGCACTGACTTGCACCGATTTGTATAGACTTGCACCGACTTGAACAAACTTGTACCAACTTGCATTGACTTGCATAGACTTGACTCGACTTGCAAAACTTGAATTGACTTGAACCGATTTGCATTGACTTGCATTGACTGGCACCGACTCGCATTGACTTGCATTGACTTGCACCGACTCGCATTGACTTGCATAGACTTGCATTAACTTGCACCGACTTGCATATTTTTGCACCTACATGCATTGATTTGCATTGAGTAGCACCGACTTGTACCAACTTGCATTGACTTGCACCAATTTGAATTAACTTGCACCGACTTGTTCTGACTTGCATTGATTTGCATAAACTTGCATTGACTAGCATCGACTTGCATAGACTTGCATTGACTTGCACTGACTTGCACCGACTTGCACCGATTTTTACCAAGTTGCACTGTCTTGCATCGACTTGCAGAAACTTGCACCAACTTGCTCTGACTTTCATTGATTTGTACTGACTATTTTTTTGTTTCAATTTGCACCAAATCGCATAGACTTGCACTGACTAGCATTAATTTTCATAAACATGCATTGACTCGCACTGACTTGCACCGACTTGCATTTACTTGAACTGACTTGCATCGACTTGCATAGACTTGCACCGACTTGCACCGACTTGCACTGAGTTGCACCAATTTGTATGGACATGCACCGACTTGCCCCAACTTGTACTGACTTGCATCGACTTGCATAGATTTGCATTGATTTGAATCGATTTTCATAAACTTGCAACGATTTGCACAGACTTGTATTGACTTGCATCGATTTGCATAGTCTTGCACTGCCTTGCACCGACTTGCATCGACTTGCAAAAACTTGCATCAATATTCATTGATTTGCATTGACTCGCATTAACTTGCATCGACTTACACCGTCTTGCATTGAGTTGAATTGACTCGAAATATTTCAAAAAGTATTAGAAAAGTTAAAAAAACTTGTGTTTTAACTTTTCGATGTTTTATCGCGTCTACGTAAAAAATTTACATATACAGAATTAACACCTCGAAAAGGTTTAACACAGGATGTCGTTTTTAACTAAACTAAATTAAAACTATAGTGCTGAATTAGTAAGTTTTCAAAATATTACAAGAAGTATCAGAAAAAATCAAAAAACTCGAGTTTCATTTTTTCGATGTTCTATCGCGTCTACAATGAAAATTTACACATATAAAATAAATACCTTAATACAATTTAACGCGGGTTGTAGTTTTAAACCAGCGGATAAAAAATTATAAATCGGGATTAGTAAGTTTTCAATATATTACGAGAAGTATCACAAAAAACAAAATACTAGAGTTTTAAATTTTCGATGTTCTATCGCGTCTACAATAAATATTTACATATATATAATAAATACCTTGAAAAAATTTAACGCGGGTTGTACTTTTAAACCAGGAATTAGCAAAATTATAGATGAAAATTAAGAAGTTTTTAAAATATTACAAGAAGTATCAGAAAAAGTCAAAAGACTCGAGTTTCAACTTATAAATATTCTATCGCGTCTACAATTAAAATTTACATATATAAAATAAATACCTTTGTTAGGTTTAACGCGGGTTGTTGTTTTAAACCAGGAGTTATATAAATTATAGATGGGAATTAGTAAGTTTTTATAATATTACGAGAGTTATGGGAAAAAATCAAAAAACTCGAATTTCAAATTTTCGATGTTCTATCGCGTCTACAGTAAAAATTTACATATATTAAATAAATACCTTAGGTAGGTTTAACGCGGGTCGTTGTATCAAACCAGAAATTACAAAAATTATAGATCTGGATAGTAAGTTTTCAAAATGTTACGATAAGTATCAAAAAAAGTAAAAAACTGGAGTTTCAACATTTCGATGTTCTATCGCGACTACAATGAAAATTTACATATATTTAATAAATGCCTTAGAAACGTTTAACGCGGGTTTTTGTTTTAAACTAGAAATTAGCAAAATTATAAATGAAAATTAGTAAGTTTTCAAAATATTACGAGAAGTATCAAAAAAGTCAAAAAACTCGAATTTTTAGTTTTCGATGTTCTATCGCGTTTACAATTAAAATTTACGTATATATAATAAATGCTTTGCTAAGGTTTAACGCGGGTTGTTGTTCTAAAGAAGGAATTACAAAAATCATAGATTTGAATTTGTAAGTTTTGAAAATATTACAAGAAGTATCAGAAAAAGTCAAAAAATTTGAGTTTCAACTTTTCAATGTTTTGTCGCGTCTACAATTAAAATTTACATACATAAAATAAATATTTTGGTTTGGTTTAACGCAATTTGTTTTTCTAAACCAAAAAATATTAAAATTATAGATTTGTATTAGTAAGTTTTCAAAATATTAAAAAAAGTATCAGAAAAAGTCGAAAACTAGAGTTTAAATTTTTCAATGTTTTATAGCGTCTACGTAAACAATTTACATATACAGAATTAATACTTCGGTAAGGTTTAACACAGGGTGTTGTTTTGAACTCAAATAAATTAAATCTATAGTGCTGGATTAGTAAGATTTCAAAATATTACGAGAAGTATCAGATAAAATCAAATAACTCGAGTTTTTACTTTTCGATGTTCTATCGCGTCTACAAAAAAAATTTACATATATATAATAAATGCCTTACTAAGGTTTAACGCGGGTCGTTGTTTTAAACCAGGGATTACCAAAATTATAGATCTGAATTGGTAAGTTTTCAAAATATTACAAGAAGTATCAAAAAAAGTCAAAAAACTTGTGTTTCAACTTTTCGATGTTTTTTCGCGTCTACGTAAAAAATTTACATATACAGAATTAATACTTCGGTAAAATTTAACACAGGGTGTTGTTTTGAACTCAAATAAATTAAAACTATAGTGCTGGATTAGTAAGATTTCAAAATATTACGATAAGTATCAGATAAAATCAAAAAACTCGAGTTTAAATTTTTGAATGTTCTATCGCGTCTACAATGAAAATTTACATATATAAAATAAATACTTTAATACAATTTTACGCGGGTCGTTGTTTTAAACCAGCGGATATCAAAATGATGAATCTGGATTAGTAAGTTTTCAAAATATTACGAGAAGTATCACAATAAACAAAATACTCGAGTTCTAAATTTTCGATGTTTCATCGCGTCTACAATGAACATTTACATATATATAATGAATACCTTAAAAAGGTTTAACGCGGGTTGTAGTTTTAAACCAGGAATTAGCAAAATAATAAATGGAAATTAGTAAGTTTTCAAAATATTACGAGAAGTATCAGAAAAGTCAAGAAACTCAAGTTTTAAGTTTTAGATGTTCTATCGCGTCTACAATTAAAATTTACATATATAAAATAAATACCTTGGTTAGGTTTAACGCGATTTGTTTTTCTAAACTAGGAAATACCAAAATTATAGATTCGTATTAGTAAGTTTTTAAAATATTAAGAAAAGTATCAAAAAAAGTTAAAAAGTAGAGTTTAAATTTATCAATGTTATATCGCGTTTACGTAAAAAATTTACATATTCAAAATAAATATTTTAGTAAAATTTGACGCAGGGTGTTGTCTAAAATTCGGCTACAAAAAATTATAGTGCTAGATTAGTAACATTTCGAAATATCACAAGAAGTATCAGAAAAAGTCGACTTGCACCAACTTGCACTGACTTGCACCGATTTGTATAGACTTGCACCGACTTGAACAAACTTGTACCAACTTGCATTGACTTGCATAGACTTGACTCGACTTGCAAAACTTGAATTGACTTGAACCGATTTGCATTGACTTGCATTGACTGGCACCGACTCGCATTGACTTGCATTGACTGGCACCGACTCGCATTAACTTGCATAGACTTGCATTAACTTGCACCGACTTGCATATTTTTGCACCTACTATGCATTGATTTGCATTGAGTAGCACCGACTTGTACCAACTTGCATTGACTTGCACCGATTTGAATTAACTTGCACCGACTTGTTCTGACTTGCATTGATTTGCATAAACTTGCATTGACTTGCACCAACTTGCATTGACTTGCTCCGACTTGTTTTGACTTGCATCAACTTGCATAGACTTGCACTGATTTGCACTGACTTGCATCGATTTGCATAAACTTGCATTGACTTGCACCAACTTGCATTTACTTAAACCAACTTGCATCGACTTGCATAGACTTGCACCGACTTGCATTGACTAGCATCGACTTGCATAGACTTGCATTGACTTGCACTGACTTGCACCGACTTGCACCGATTTTTACCAAGTTGCACTGTCTTGCATCGACTTGCAGAAACTTGCACCAACTTGCTCTGACTTTCATTGATTTGTACTGACTATTTTTTTGTTTCGACTTGCACCAAATCGCATAGACTTGCACCGACTAGCATTAATTTGCATAAACATGCATTGACTCGCACGACTTGCACCGACTTGCATTTACTTGAACCGACTTGCATCGACTTGCATAGACTTGCACCGACTTGCACCGACTTGCACTGAGTTGCACCAATTTGTATGGACATGCACCGACTTGCCCCAACTTGTACTGACTTGCATCGACTTGCATAGATTTGCATTGACTTGCATCGACTTGCATAGTCTTGCACTGACTTGCATTGATTTGCATCGATTTTCATAAACTTGCAACGATTTGCACAGACTTGTATTGACTTGCATCGATTTGCATAGTCTTGCACTGCCTTGCACCGACTTGCATCGACTTGCAAAAACTTGCATCGGTATTCATTGATTTGCATTGACTCGCATTAACTTGCACCGACTTACACCGTCTTGCATTGAGTTGAATTGACTCGAAATATTTCAAAAAGTATTAGAAAAGTTAAAAAAACTTGTGTTTTAACTTTTCGATGTTTTATCGCGTCTACGTAAAAAATTTACATATACAGAATTAACACCTCGAAAAGGTTTAACACAGGATGTCGTTTTTAACTAAACTAAATTCAAAACTATAGTGCTGAATTAGTAAGTTTTCAAAATATTACAAGAAGTATCAGAAAAAATCAAAAAACTCGAATTTCATTTTTTCGATGTTCTATCGCGTCTACAATGAAAATTTACACATATAAAATAAATACCTTAATACAATTTAACGCGGGTTGTAGTTTTAAACCAGCGGATAAAAAATTATAAATCGGGATTAGTAAGTTTTCAATATATTACGAGAAGTATCACAAAAAACAAAATACTAGAGTTTTAAATTTTCGATGTTCTATCGCGTCTACAATAAATATTTACATATATATAATAAATACCTTGAAAAAATTTAACGCGGGTTGTACTTTTAAACCAGGAATTAGCAAAATTATAGATGAAAATTAAGAAGTTTTTAAAATATTACAAGAAGTATCAGAAAAAGTCAAAAGACTCGAGTTTCAACTTATAAATATTCTATCGCGTCTACAATTAAAATTTACATATATAAAATAAATACCTTTGTTAGGTTTAACGCGGGTTGTTGTTTTAAACCAGGAGTTATATAAATTATAGATGGGAATTAGTAAGTTTTTATAATATTACGAGAGTTATGGGAAAAAATCAAAAAACTCGAATTTCAAATTTTCGATGTTCTATCGCGTCTACAGTAAAAATTTACATATATTAAATAAATACCTTAGGTAGGTTTAACGCGGGTCGTTGTATCAAACCAGAAATTACAAAAATTATAGATCTGGATAGTAAGTTTTCAAAATGTTACGATAAGTATCAAAAAAAGTAAAAAACTGGAGTTTCAACATTTCGATGTTCTATCGCGACTACAATGAAAATTTACATATATTTAATAAATGCCTTAGAAACGTTTAACGCGGGTTTTTGTTTTAAACTAGAAATTAGCAAAATTATAAATGAAAATTAGTAAGTTTTCAAAATATTACGAGAAGTATCAAAAAAGTCAAAAAACTCGAATTTTTAGTTTTCGATGTTCTATCGCGTTTACAATTAAAATTTACGTATATATAATAAATGCTTTGCTAAGGTTTAACGCGGGTTGTTGTTCTAAAGAAGGAATTACAAAAATCATAGATTTGAATTTGTAAGTTTTGAAAATATTACAAGAAGTATCAGAAAAAGTCAAAAAATTTGAGTTTCAACTTTTCAATGTTTTGTCGCGTCTACAATTAAAATTTACATACATAAAATAAATATTTTGGTTTGGTTTAACGCAATTTGTTTTTCTAAACCAAAAAATATTAAAATTATAGATTTGTATTAGTAAGTTTTCAAAATATTAAAAAAAGTATCAGAAAAAGTCGAAAACTAGAGTTTAAATTTTTCAATGTTTTATAGCGTCTACGTAAACAATTTACATATACAGAATTAATACTTCGGTAAGGTTTAACACAGGGTGTTGTTTTGAACTCAAATAAATTAAATCTATAGTGCTGGATTAGTAAGATTTCAAAATATTACGAGAAGTATCAGATAAAATCAAATAACTCGAGTTTTTACTTTTCGATGTTCTATCGCGTCTACAAAAAAAATTTACATATATATAATAAATGCCTTACTAAGGTTTAACGCGGGTCGTTGTTTTAAACCAGGGATTACCAAAATTATAGATCTGAATTGGTAAGTTTTCAAAATATTACAAGAAGTATCAAAAAAAGTCAAAAAACTTGTGTTTCAACTTTTCGATGTTTTTTCGCGTCTACGTAAAAAATTTACATATACAGAATTAATACTTCGGTAAAATTTAACACAGGGTGTTGTTTTGAACTCAAATAAATTAAAACAATAGTGCTGGATTAGTAAGATTTCAAAATATTACGATAAGTATCAGATAAAATCAAAAAACTCAAGTTTAAATTTTTGAATGTTCTATCGCGTCTACAATGAAAATTTACATATATAAAATAAATACTTTAATACAATTTTACGCGGGTCGTTGTTTTAAACCAGCGGATATCAAAATGATGAATCTGGATTAGTAAGTTTTCAAAATATTACGAGAAGTATCACAATAAACAAAATACTCGAGTTCTAAATTTTCGATGTTTCATCGCGTCTACAATGAACATTTACATATATATAATGAATACCTTAAAAAGGTTTAACGCGGGTTGTAGTTTTAAACCAGGAATTAGCAAAATAATAAATGGAAATTAGTAAGTTTTCAAAATATTACGAGAAGTATCAGAAAAGTCAAGAAACTCAAGTTTTAAGTTTTAGATGTTCTATCGCGTCTACAATTAAAATTTACATATATAAAATAAATACCTTGGTTAGGTTTAACGCGATTTGTTTTTCTAAACTAGGAAATACCAAAATTATAGATTCGTATTAGTAAGTTTTTAAAATATTAAGAAAAGTATCAAAAAAAGTTAAAAAGTAGAGTTTAAATTTATCAATGTTATATCGCGTTTACGTAAAAAATTTACATATTCAAAATAAATATTTTAGTAAAATTTGACGCAGGGTGTTGTCTAAAATTCGGCTACAAAAAATTATAGTGCTAGATTAGTAACATTTCGAAATATCACAAGAAGTATCAGAAAAAGTCGACTTGCACCAACTTGCACTGACTTGCACCGATTTGTATAGACTTGCACCGACTTGAACAAACTTGTACCAACTTGCATTGACTTGCATAGACTTGACTCGACTTGCAAAACTTGAATTGACTTGAACCGATTTGCATTGACTTGCATTGACTGGCACCGACTCGCATTGACTTGCATTGACTTGCACCGACTCGCATTAACTTGCATAGACTTGCATTAACTTGCACCGACTTGCATATTTTTGCACCTACATGCATTGATTTGCATTGAGTAGCACCGACTTGTACCAACTTGCATTGACTTGCACCAATTTGAATTAACTTGCACCGACTTGTTCTGACTTGCATTGATTTGCATAAACTTGCATTGACTAGCATCGACTTGCATAGACTTGCATTGACTTGCACTGACTTGCACCGACTTGCACCGATTTTTACCAAGTTGCACTGTCTTGCATCGACTTGCAGAAACTTGCACCAACTTGCTCTGACTTTCATTGATTTGTACTGACTATTTTTTTGTTTCAATTTGCACCAAATCGCATAGACTTGCACTGACTAGCATTAATTTTCATAAACATGCATTGACTCGCACTGACTTGCACCGACTTGCATTTACTTGAACTGACTTGCATCGACTTGCATAGACTTGCACCAACTTGCACCGACTTGCACTGAGTTGCACCAATTTGTATGGACATGCACCGACTTGCCCCAACTTGTACTGACTTGCATCGACTTGCATAGATTTGCATTGATTTGAATCGATTTTCATAAACTTGGAACGATTTGCACAGACTTGTATTGACTTGCATCGATTTGCATAGTCTTGCACTGCCTTGCACCGACTTGCATCGACTTGCAAAAACTTGCATCAATATTCATTGATTTGCATTGACTCGCATTAACTTGCATTGACTTACACCGTCTTGCATTGAGTTGAATTGACTCGAAATATTTCAAAAAGTATTAGAAAAGTTAAAAAAACTTGTGTTTTAACTTTTTGATGTTTTATCGCGTCTACGTAAAAAATTTACATATACAGAATTAACACCTCGAAAAGGTTTAACACAGAATGTCGTTTTTAACTAAACTAATTCACAACTATAGTGCTGGATTAGTAAGTTTTCAAAATATTACAAGAAGTATCAGAAAAAATCAAAAAACTCGAGTTTCATTTTTTCGATGTTCTATCGTGTCTACAATGAAAATTTACACATATAAAATAAATACCTTAATACAATTTAACGCGGGTTGTAGTTTTAAACCAGCGGATAAAAAATTATAAATCGGGATTAGTAAGTTTTCAATATATTACGAGAAGTATCACAAAAAACAAAATACTAGAGTTTTAAATTTTCGATGTTCTATCGCGTCTACAATAAATATTTACATATATAAAATAAATACCTTGAAAAAATTTAACGCGGGTTGTACTTTTAAACCAGGAATTAGCAAAATTATAGATGAAAATTAAGAAGTTTTTAAAATATTACAAGAAGTATCAGAAAAAGTCAAAAGACTCGAGTTTCAACTTATAAATATTCTATCGCGTCTACAATTAAAATTTACATATATAAAATAAATACCTTTGTTAGGTTTAACGCGGGTTGTTGTTTTAAACCAGGAGTTATATAAATTATAGATGGGAATTAGTAAGTTTTTATAATATTACGAGAGTTATGGGAAAAAATCAAAAAACTCGAATTTCAAATTTTCGATGTTCTATCGCGTCTACAGTAAAAATTTACATATATTAAATAAATACCTTAGGTAGGTTTAACGCGGGTCGTTGTATCAAACCAGAAATTACAAAAATTATAGATCTGGATAGTAAGTTTTCAAAATGTTACGATAAGTATCAAAAAAAGTAAAAAACTGGAGTTTCAACATTTCGATGTTCTATCGCGACTACAATGAAAATTTACATATATTTAATAAATGCCTTAGAAACGTTTAACGCGGGTTTTTGTTTTAAACTAGAAATTAGCAAAATTATAAATGAAAATTAGTAAGTTTTCAAAATATTACGAGAAGTATCAAAAAAGTCAAAAAACTCGAATTTTTAGTTTTCGATGTTCTATCGCGTTTACAATTAAAATTTACGTATATATAATAAATGCTTTGCTAAGGTTTAACGCGGGTTGTTGTTCTAAAGAAGGAATTACAAAAATCATAGATTTGAATTTGTAAGTTTTGAAAATATTACAAGAAGTATCAGAAAAAGTCAAAAAATTTGAGTTTCAACTTTTCAATGTTTTGTCGCGTCTACAATTAAAATTTACATACATAAAATAAATATTTTGGTTTGGTTTAACGCAATTTGTTTTTCTAAACCAAAAAATATTAAAATTATAGATTTGTATTAGTAAGTTTTCAAAATATTAAAAAAAGTATCAGAAAAAGTCGAAAACTAGAGTTTAAATTTTTCAATGTTTTATAGCGTCTACGTAAACAATTTACATATACAGAATTAATACTTCGGTAAGGTTTAACACAGGGTGTTGTTTTGAACTCAAATAAATTAAAACTATAGTGCTGGATTAGTAAGATTTCAAAATATTACGAGAAGTATCAGATAAAATCAAAAAACTCGAGTTTTTACTTTTCGATGTTCTATCGCGTCTACAAAAAAAATTTACATATATATAATAAATGCCTTACTAAGGTTTAACGCGGGTCGTTGTTTTAAACCAGGGATTACCAAAATTATAGATCTGAATTGGTAAGTTTTCAAAATATTACAAGAAGTATCAAAAAAAGTCAAAAAACTTGTGTTTCAACTTTTCGATGTTTTTTCGCGTCTACGTAAAAAATTTACATATACAGAATTAATACTTCGGTAAAATTTAACACAGGGTGTTGTTTTGAACTCAAATAAATTAAAACAATAGTGCTGGATTAGTAAGATTTCAAAATATTACGATAAGTATCAGATAAAATCAAAAAACTCGAGTTTAAATTTTTGAATGTTCTATCGCGTCTACAATGAAAATTTACATATATAAAATAAATACTTTAATACAATTTTACGCGGGTCGTTGTTTTAAACCAGCGGATATCAAAATGATGAATCTGGATTAGTAAGTTTTCAAAATATTACGAGAAGTATCACAATAAACAAAATACTCGAGTTCTAAATTTTCGATGTTTCATCGCGTCTACAATGAACATTTACATATATATAATGAATACCTTAAAAAGGTTTAACGCGGGTTGTAGTTTTAAACCAGGAATTAGCAAAATAATAAATGGAAATTAGTAAGTTTTCAAAATATTACGAGAAGTATCAGAAAAGTCAAGAAACTCAAGTTTTAAGTTTTAGATGTTCTATCGCGTCTACAATTAAAATTTACATATATAAAATAAATACCTTGGTTAGGTTTAACGCGATTTGTTTTTCTAAACTAGGAAATACCAAAATTATAGATTCGTATTAGTAAGTTTTTAAAATATTAAGAAAAGTATCAAAAAAAGTTAAAAAGTAGAGTTTAAATTTATCAATGTTATATCGCGTTTACGTAAAAAATTTACATATTCAAAATAAATATTTTAGTAAAATTTGACGCAGGGTGTTGTCTAAAATTCGGCTACAAAAAATTATAGTGCTAGATTAGTAACATTTCGAAATATCACAAGAAGTATCAGAAAAAGTCGACTTGCACCAACTTGCACTGACTTGCACCGATTTGTATAGACTTGCACCGACTTGAACAAACTTGTACCAACTTGCATTGACTTGCATAGACTTGACTCGACTTGCAAAACTTGAATTGACTTGAACCGATTTGCATTGACTTGCATTGACTGGCACCGACTCGCATTGACTTGCATTGACTGGCACCGACTCGCATTGACTTGCATAGACTTGCATTAACTTGCACCGACTTGCATATTTTTGCACCTACATTGCATTGACTTGCATTGAGTAGCACCGACTTGTACCAACTTGCATTGACTTGCACCAATTTGAATTAACTTGCACCGACTTGTTCTGACTTGCATTGATTTGCATAAACTTGCATTGACTTGCACCAACTTGCATTGACTTGCTCCGACTTGTTTTGACTTGCATCAACTTGCATAGACTTGCACTGATTTGCACTGACTTGCATCGATTTGCATAAACTTGCATTGACTTGCACCAACTTGCATTTACTTAAACCAACTTGCATCGACTTGCATAGACTTGCACCGACTTGCATTGACTAGCATCGACTTGCATAGACTTGCATTGACTTGCACTGACTTGCACCGACTTGCACCGATTTTTACCAAGTTGCACTGTCTTGCATCGACTTGCAGAAACTTGCACCAACTTGCTCTGACTTTCATTGATTTGTACTGACTATTTTTTTGTTTCAATTTGCACCAAATCGCATAGACTTGCACTGACTAGCATTAATTTTCATAAACATGCATTGACTCGCACTGACTTGCACCGACTTGCATTTACTTGAACCTGACTTGCATCGACTTGCATAGACTTGCACCGACTTGCACCGACTTGCACTGAGTTGCACCAATTTGTATGGACATGCACCGACTTGCCCCAACTTGTACTGACTTGCATCGACTTGCATAGATTGCATGATTGCATGACTTGCATAGTCTTGCACGATTGCATGATTGCATCGATTTCCATAAACTTGCAACGATTTGCACAGACTTGTATTGACTTGCATCGATTTGCATAGTCTTGCACTGCCTTGCACGACTTGCATCGACTTGCAAAAACTTGCATCAATATTCATTGATTTGCATTGACTCGCATTAACTTGCACTGACTTACACCGTCTTGCATTGAGTTGAATTGACTCGAAATATTTCAAAAAGTATTAGAAAAGTTAAAAAAACTTGTGTTTTAACTTTTTGATGTTTTATCGCGTCTACGTAAAAAATTTACATATACAGAATTAACACCTCGAAAAGGTTTAACACAGAATGTCGTTTTTAACTAAACTAATTCACAACTATAGTGCTGGATTAGTAAGTTTTCAAAATATTACAAGAAGTATCAGAAAAAATCAAAAAACTCGAATTTCATTTTTTCGATGTTCTATCGCGTCTACAATGAAAATTTACACATATAAAATAAATACCTTAATACAATTTAACGCGGGTTGTAGTTTTAAACCAGCGGATAAAAAATTATAAATCGGGATTAGTAAGTTTTCAATATATTACGAGAAGTATCACAAAAAACAAAATACTAGAGTTTTAAATTTTCGATGTTCTATCGCGTCTACAATAAATATTTACATATATATAATAAATACCTTGAAAAAATTTAACGCGGGTTGTACTTTTAAACCAGGAATTAGCAAAATTATAGATGAAAATTAAGAAGTTTTTAAAATATTACAAGAAGTATCAGAAAAAGTCAAAAGACTCGAGTTTCAACTTATAAATGTTCTATCGCGTCTACAATTAAAATTTACATATATAAAATAAATACCTTTGTTAGGTTTAACGCGGGTTGTTGTTTTAAACCAGGAGTTATATAAATTATAGATGGGAATTAGTAAGTTTTTATAATATTACGAGAGTTATGGGAAAAAATCAAAAAACTCGAATTTCAAATTTTCGATGTTCTATCGCGTCTACAGTAAAAATTTACATATATTAAATAAATACCTTAGGTAGGTTTAACGCGGGTCGTTGTATCAAACCAGAAATTACAAAAATTATAGATCTGGATAGTAAGTTTTCAAAATGTTACGATAAGTATCAAAAAAAGTAAAAAACTGGAGTTTCAACATTTCGATGTTCTATCGCGACTACAATGAAAATTTACATATATTTAATAAATGCCTTAGAAACGTTTAACGCGGGTTTTTGTTTTAAACTAGAAATTAGCAAAATTATAAATGAAAATTAGTAAGTTTTCAAAATATTACGAGAAGTATCAAAAAAGTCAAAAAACTCGAGTTTTTAGTTTTCGATGTTCTATCGCGTTTACAATTAAAATTTACGTATATATAATAAATGCTTTGCTAAGGTTTAACGCGGGTTGTTGTTCTAAAGCAGGAATTACAAAAATTATAGATTTGAATTTGTAAGTTTTGAAAATATTACAAGAAGTATCAGAAAAAGTCAAAAAACTTGAGTTTCAACTTTTCAATGTTTTGTCGCGTCTACAATTAAAATTTACATCATACAAGATAAATATTTTGGTAAAATTTAACGCAGGGTGTTGTTCTAAACGGCAAACAAATTAAAATTATAGTGCTAGATTAGTAAGATTTCAAAATATTACAAAAAGTATCAGATAAAGTCGACTTGCACCAACTTGCACTGACTTGCATTGATTTGTATAGACTTGCACCGACTTGCACAAACTTGTACTAACTTGCATTGATTTGTACTGACTTGCATTGATTAGTCCCGACTTGCACTAAATCGCATTGACTTGCACCGACTGGCATTAATTTGCATAAACATGCATTGAATCGCACCGACTTGCACTGACATGCATTTACTTTAACCGACTTGCATCGACTTGCATAGACTTGCACCGACTTGCACCGACTTGCACCAACTTGCACCAATTCGTATAGACTTGCACCGACTTGCCTTAACTTGTACTGACTTGCATCGACTTGCATAGATTTGCACCGACTTGCATTGATTTGCATCGATTTTCATAAACTTGCCACGATTTGCACAGACTTGTATTGATTTCCATCGATATGCATAGTCTTGCACTGCGTTGCATCGACTTGCATCGACTTGCAGAGACTTACACCGGTTTTCATTGATTTGCATTGACTCGCATGAACTTGCACCGACTTGCATTGATTTTCACCGACTTACATCGACTTGCATTGAGTTGCATTGACTCGAAATATTTCAAGAAGTATCAGAAAAGTTAAAAAAACTTGTGTTTCAACTTTTCGATGTTTTATCGCGTGTACGTAAAAAATTTACATATACAGAATAAATATTTCAGTAAGGTTTAACACAGGGTGTTGTTTCGAACTAAACTAAATTAAAACTATAGTGCTGGATTAGTAAGTTTTCAAAATATTACAAGAAGTATCAGAAAAAATCAAAAAAGTCGAGTTTCAATATTTCGATATTCTATCGCGAGTACAATAAAAATTTACACATATAAAATAAATACCTTAATACAATTTAACGCTGGTTGTTGTTTTAAACCAGCAAATACCAAAATTATAAATCTAAATTAGTAAGTTTTTAAAATATTTTAAAAAGTATCAGAAAAAGTCGACAAACTCGAGTTTTAACTTATCGATGTTTTGTCGCGTCTACAGTAAAAATTTACATATATAACATAAATTTGTCGGTACTGTTAAACACAGCTTGTTGTTCTGAACTCGGTGGTTTTGAAATTATGAATCTGGATTAGTAAATTTTAACAATATTTCAAGAAGTATCAGAAAAAGTCGAAAAACTCGAGTTTCAACTTTTTGATGTTCTATCGCGTCTACAGTAGAAATTTACATATAAAAAATAAATTTTTTTGTACAGTTTAACGCACTTCGTTGTTCTGAACTCGGAGGTATTAAAACTATAAATCTGGATTAGTAAATTTTAACAATATTTTAAGAAGTATCAAAATAAATCGAAAAACTCGAGTTTAAACTTTTCGATGTTCTGTCGCGTCTACAGTAAAAATTTACATATATAACATAAATTCCTCGGTACTGTTAAACGCAGCTTGTTGTTCTAAACTCGGTGGCATTAAAATTATGAATCTGGATTAGTAAATTTTAACAATATTTTAAAAAGTATCAGAAAAAGTCGAAAAACTCGAGTTTCAACTTTTCGATGTTCTATCGTGTCTACAGTAAAAATTTACATATAAAAATAAATTTTTTGGTACAGTTTAACGCACTCTGTTGTCTTAAACTCAGTGGTATTAAAATTGTACATCTGCATTAGTAAGTTTTCAAAATATTTCGAAAAGTATCAGAGATAGTCAAAAAACTCGAGTTTCAACTTTTCGATGTTCTGTCGTGTCTACAGTAAAAATTTACATATATAACATAAATTCTTCGGTACTGTTTAACGCACCTTGTTGTTATAAACTCGGTGGTGTTAAAATTGTACATCTGCATTAGTAAGTTTTTAAAATATTTTAAAAAGTATCAGAAAAAGTCGAAAAACTCGAGTTTCAACTTTTCGATGTTCTGTCGCGTCTACAGTAAAAATTTACATATATAACATAAATTCTTCGGTACTGTTTAACGCACCTTGTTGTTCTAAACTCGGTGGTATTAAAATTATACATCTGGATTAGTAAATTTTAACAATATTTCAAAAAGTATCAGAAAAAGTCAAAAAACTCGAGTTTTAACTTTTCGATGTTCTGTCGTGTCTACAGTAAAAATTTACATATAAAAATAAATTTTTTGGTACAGTTTAACGCACTTTGTTGTCTTAAACTCAGTGGTATTAAAATTCTACATCTGCATTAGTAAGTTTTCGAAATATTTCGAAAAGTATCAGAGATAGTCAAAAAACTCGAGTTTCAACTTTTCGATGTTCTATCGCGCCTACAGTAAAAATTTACATGTAAAACATAAATTTTTCGGTACAGTTTAACGCAGCTTGTTGTCCTAAACTCAGTGGTATAAAAATTGTACATCTGCATTAGTAAGTTTTTAAAATATTTTAAAAAGTATCAGAAAAAGTCGACAAACTCGAGTTTTAACTTATCGATGTTTTGTCGCGTCTACAGTAAAAATTTACATATATAACATAAATTTGTCGGTACTGTTAAACACAGCTTGTTGTTCTGAACTCGGTGGTTTTGAAATTATGAATCTGGATTAGTAAATTTTAACAATATTTCAAGAAGTATCAGAAAAAGTCGAAAAACTCGAGTTTCAACTTTTTGATGTTCTATCGCGTCTACAGTAGAAATTTACATATAAAAAATAAATTTTTTTGTACAGTTTAACGCACTTCGTTGTTCTGAACTCGGAGGTATTAAAACTATAAATCTGGATTAGTAAATTTTAACAATATTTTAAGAAGTATCAAAATAAATCGAAAAACTCGAGTTTAAACTTTTCGATGTTCTGTCGCGTCTACAGTAAAAATTTACATATATAACATAAATTCCTCGGTACTGTTAAACGCAGCTTGTTGTTCTAAACTCGGTGGCATTAAAATTATGAATCTGGATTAGTAAATTTTAACAATATTTCAAAAAGTATCAGAAAAAGTCGAAAAACTCGAGTTTCAACTTTTCGATGTTCTATCGTGTCTACAGTAAAAATTTACATATAAAAATAAATTTTTTGGTACAGTTTAACGCACTCTGTTGTCTTAAACTCAGTGGTATTAAAATTGTACATCTGCATTAGTAAGTTTTCAAAATATTTCGAAAAGTATCAGAGATAGTCAAAAAACTCGAGTTTCAACTTTTCGATGTTCTGTCGTGTCTACAGTAAAAATTTACATATATAACATAAATTCTTCGGTACTGTTTAACGCACCTTGTTGTTATAAACTCGGTGGTGTTAAAATTGTACATCTGCATTAGTAAGTTTTTAAAATATTTTAAAAAGTATCAGAAAAAGTCGAAAAACTCGAGTTTCAACTTTTCGATGTTCTGTCGCGTCTACAGTAAAAATTTACATATATAACATAAATTTTTCAGGTACTGTTAAACGCAGCTTGTTGTTCTGAACTCGGTGGTATTAAAATTATAAATCTGGATTAGTAAATTTTAACAATATTTCAAGAAGTATCAGAAAAAGTCGAAAAACTCGAGTTTCAACTTTTCGATGTTCTATCGCGTCTACAGTAAAAATTTACATATAAAACATAAATTTTTGGTACAGTTTAACGCAGCTTGTTGTTCTAAACTCAGTGGTATTAAAATTATACATCTGGATTAGTAAGTTTTCAAAATATTTCGAAAAGTATCAGAAAAAGTCGAAAAACTCGAGTTTCAACTTTTCGATGTTCTGTCGCGTCTACAGTAAAAATTTACATATATAACATAAATTCTTCGGTACTGTTTAACGCAGCTTGTTGTTCTAAACTCGGTGGTATTAAAATTATAAATCTGGATTAGTAAATTTTAACAATATTTCAAAAAGTATCAGAAAAAGTCGAAAAACTCGAGTTTCAACTTTTCGATGTTCTGTCGTGTCTACAGTAAAAATTTACATATAAAAATAAATTTTTTGGTACAGTTTAACGCACTTTGTTGTCTTAAACTCAGTGGTATTAAAATTCTACATCTGCATTAGTAAGTTTTCAAAATATTTCGAAAAGTATCAGAGATAGTCAAAAAACTCGAGTTTCAACTTTTCGATGTTCTATCGCGCCTACAGTAAAAATTTACATGTAAAACATAAATTTTTCGGTACAGTTTAACGCAGCTTGTTGTCCTAAACTCAGTGGTATAAAAATTGTACATCTGCATTAGTAAGTTTTTAAAATATTTTAAAAAGTATCAGAAAAAGTCGACAAACTCGAGTTTTAACTTATCGATGTTTTGTCGCGTCTACAGTAAAAATTTACATATATAACATAAATTTGTCGGTACTGTTAAACACAGCTTGTTGTTCTGAACTCGGTGGTTTTGAAATTATGAATCTGGATTAGTAAATTTTAACAATATTTCAAGAAGTATCAGAAAAAGTCGAAAAACTCGAGTTTCAACTTTTTGATGTTCTATCGCGTCTACAGTAGAAATTTACATATAAAAAATAAATTTTTTTGTACAGTTTAACGCACTTCGTTGTTCTGAACTCGGAGGTATTAAAACTATAAATCTGGATTAGTAAATTTTAACAATATTTTAAGAAGTATCAAAATAAATCGAAAAACTCGAGTTTAAACTTTTCGATGTTCTGTCGCGTCTACAGTAAAAATTTACATATATAACATAAATTCCTCGGTACTGTTAAACGCAGCTTGTTGTTCTAAACTCGGTGGCATTAAAATTATGAATCTGGATTAGTAAATTTTAACAATATTTTAAAAAGTATCAGAAAAAGTCGAAAAACTCGAGTTTCAACTTTTCGATGTTCTATCGTGTCTACAGTAAAAATTTACATATAAAAATAAATTTTTTGGTACAGTTTAACGCACTCTGTTGTCTTAAACTCAGTGGTATTAAAATTGTACATCTGCATTAGTAAGTTTTCAAAATATTTCGAAAAGTATCAGAGATAGTCAAAAAACTCGAGTTTCAACTTTTCGATGTTCTGTCGTGTCTACAGTAAAAATTTACATATATAACATAAATTCTTCGGTACTGTTTAACGCACCTTGTTGTTATAAACTCGGTGGTATTAAAATTATACATCTGGATTAGTAAGTTTTTAAAATATTTTAAAAAGTATCAGAAAAAGTCGAAAAACTCGAGTTTCAACTTTTCGATGTTCTGTCGCGTCTACAGTAAAAATTTACATATATAAAATAAATTTTTCGGTACAGTTAAACGCAGCTTGTTGTTCTAAACTTGGTGGTATTAAAATTATAAATCTGGATTAGTAAGTTTTAAAATATTTCGAGAAGTATCAGAAAAAGTCGAAAAACTCGAGTTTCAACTTTTCGATGTTCTATCGCGTCTACAGTAAAAATTTACATATAAACAATAAATTTTTCAGTACAGTTTAACGCAGCTTGTTGTTCTAAACTCGGTGGTATTAAAATTATAAATCTGGATTAGTAAATTTTAACAATATTTCGAAGAAGTATCAGAAAAAGTCGAAAAACTCGAGTTTCAACTTTTCGATGTTCTATCGCGTCTACAGTAAAAATTTACATATAAAAAATAAATTTTTTGGTACAGTTTAACGCAACTTGTTGTTCTAAACTCGGTGATATTAAAATTATAAATCTGGATTAGTAAATTTTAACAATATTTCGAGAAGTATCAGAAAAAGTCGAAAAACTCAAGTTTCAACTTTTCGATGTTCTATCGCGTCTACAGTAAAAATTTACATATAAAAAATAAATTTTTTGGTACGGTTAAACGCAAGCTTGTTGTTCTAAACTCGGTGATATTAAAATTATAAATCTGGATTAGTAAGTTTTAAAATATTTCGAAAAGTATCAGAAAAAGTCGAAAAACTCGAGTTTCAACTTTTCGATGTTCTTTCGTGTCTACAGTAAAAATTTACATATATAACATAAATTTCTCGGTACTGTTAAACGCATCTTGTTGTTCTAAACTCGGTGGTATTAAAATTATAAATCTGGATTAGTAAATTTTAACAATATTTCGAAGAAGTATCAGAAAAAGTCGAAAAACTCGAGTTTCAACTTTTCGATGTTCTATCGCGTCTACAGTAAAAATTTACATATAAAAAATAAATTTTTTGGTACAGTTAAACGCAACTTGTTGTTCTAAACTCGGTGATATTAAAATTATAAATCTGGATTAATAAATTTTAAAATATTTCGAAGAAGTATCAGAAAAAGTCGAAAAACTCGAGTTTCAACTTTTCGATGTTCTGTCGTGTCTACAGTAAAAATTTACATATATAACATAAATTCCTCGGTACGTTAAACGCAGCTTGTTGTTCTAAACTCGGTGGTATTAAAATTATAAATCTGGATTAGTAAATTTTAACAATATTTCAAGAAGTATCAGAAAAAGTCGAAAAACTCGAGTTTCAACTTTTCGATGTTCTATCGCGTCTACAGTAAAAATTTACATATAAAAAATAAATTTTTTTGGTACAGTTTAACGCAACTTGTTGTTCTAAACTCGGTGATATTAAAATTATAAATCTGGATTAATAAATTTTAACAATATTTTAAGAAGTATCAAAAAAAGTCGAAAAACTCAAGTTTAAACTTTTCGATGTTCTGTCGTGTCTACAGTAAAAATTTACATATATAAACATAAATTCCTTAATACTGTTAAACGCAGCTTGTTGTTCTAAACTTGGTGGTATTAAAATTATAAATCTGGATTAGTAAGTTTTCAAAATATTTCGAAAAGTATCAGAAAAAGTCGAAAAACTCGAGTTTCAACTTTTCGATGTTCTATCGTGTCTACAGTAAAAATTTACATATAAACAATAAATTTTTTGGTACAGTTAAACGCAACTTGTTGTTCTAAACTTGGTGATATTAAAATTATAAATCTGGATTAGTAAATTTTAACAATATTTCGAAGAAGTATCAGAAAAAGTCGAAAAACTCGAGTTTCAACTTTTCGATGTTCTATCGCGTCTACAGTAAAAATTTACATATAAAAATAAATTTTTTGGTACAGTTTAACGCAACTTGTTGTTCTAAACTCGGTGATATTAAAATTATAAATCTGGATTAATAAGTTTTAAAATATTTCGAAAAGTATCAGAAAAAGTCAAAAAACTCGAGTTTCAACTTTTCGATGTTCTGTCGTGTCTACAGTAAAAATTTACATATATAACATAAATTCCTCGGTACTGTTAAACGCAGCTTGTTGTTCTAAACTCGGTGGTATTAAAATTATAAATCTGGATTAGTAAATTTTAACAATATTTCAAGAAGTATCAGAAAAAGTCGAAAAACTCGAGTTTCAACTTTTCGATGTTCTGTCGCGTCTACAGTAAAAATTTACATATAAAAAATAAATTTTTTGGTACAGTTTAACGCACTTTGTTGTTCTTAAACTCGGTGGTATTAAAATTATACATCTGGATTAGTAAGTTTTAAAATATTTCGAAAAGTATCAGAAAAAGTCGAAAAACTCGAGTTTCAACTTTTCGATGTTCTATCGCGCCTACAGTAAAAATTTACATGTAAAACATAAATTTTTCGGTACAGTTTAACGCAGCTTGTTGTCCTAAACTCAGTGGTATAAAAATTGTACATCTGCATTAGTAAGTTTTTAAAATATTTTAAAAAGTATCAGAAAAAGTCGACAAACTCGAGTTTTAACTTATCGATGTTTTGTCGCGTCTACAGTAAAAATTTACATATATAACATAAATTTGTCGGTACTGTTAAACACAGCTTGTTGTTCTGAACTCGGTGGTTTTGAAATTATGAATCTGGATTAGTAAATTTTAACAATATTTCAAGAAGTATCAGAAAAAGTCGAAAAACTCGAGTTTCAACTTTTTGATGTTCTATCGCGTCTACAGTAGAAATTTACATATAAAAAATAAATTTTTTTGTACAGTTTAACGCACTTCGTTGTTCTGAACTCGGAGGTATTAAAACTATAAATCTGGATTAGTAAATTTTAACAATATTTTAAGAAGTATCAAAATAAATCGAAAAACTCGAGTTTAAACTTTTCGATGTTCTGTCGCGTCTACAGTAAAAATTTACATATATAACATAAATTCCTCGGTACTGTTAAACGCAGCTTGTTGTTCTAAACTCGGTGGCATTAAAATTATGAATCTGGATTAGTAAATTTTAACAATATTTTAAAAAGTATCAGAAAAAGTCGAAAAACTCGAGTTTCAACTTTTCGATGTTCTATCGTGTCTACAGTAAAAATTTACATATAAAAATAAATTTTTTGGTACAGTTTAACGCACTCTGTTGTCTTAAACTCAGTGGTATTAAAATTGTACATCTGCATTAGTAAGTTTTCAAAATATTTCGAAAAGTATCAGAGATAGTCAAAAAACTCGAGTTTCAACTTTTCGATGTTCTGTCGTGTCTACAGTAAAAATTTACATATATAACATAAATTCTTCGGTACTGTTTAACGCAGCTTGTTGTTATAAACTCGGTGGTGTTAAAATTATACATCTGGATTAGTAAGTTTTAAAATATTTTAAAAAGTATCAGAAAAAGTCGAAAAACTCGAGTTTCAACTTTTCGATGTTCTGTCGCGTCTACAGTAAAAATTTACATATAAAAAATAAATTTTTCGGTACAGTTTAACGCAACTTGTTGTTCTAAACTCGGTGATATTAAAATTATAAATTTGGATTAATAAGTTTTGAAAATATTTCGAGGAGTGTCAGAAAAAGTCAAAAAACTCGAATTTCAACTTTTCGATGTTCTGTCGTGTCTACAGTAAAAATTTACATATATAACATAAATTCCTCGGTACTGTTAAACGCATCTTGTTGTTCTAAACTCGGTGGTATTAAAATTATAAATCTGGATTAGTAAATTTTAACAATATTTCGAGGAGTATCAGAAAAAGTCGAAAAACTCGAGTTTCAACTTTTCGATGTTCTGTCGTGTCTACAGTAAAAATTTACATATATAACATAAATTCCTCGGTACGGTTAAACGCATCTTGTTGTTCTAAACTCGGTGGTATTATAAATTATAAATCTGGATTTGTAAATTTTAACAATATTTCGAGAAGTATCAGAAAAAGTCAAAAAACTCGAGTTTCAACTTTTCGATGTTCTGTCGTGTCTACAGTGAAAATTTGCATATATAACATAAATTCCTCGGTACTGTTTAACGCAGCTTGTTGTTCTAAACTCGGTGGAATTAAAATTATAGATCTGGATAAGTAAGTTTTCAAAATATTTCGAAAAGTATCAAAAAAATTCGAAAAACTCGAGTTTTAACTTTTCGATGTTCTATCGCGTCTACAGTAAAAATTTACATATATAACATAAATTTTTCGGTACAGTTTAACGCAGCTTGTTGTTCTAAACTCGGTGGTATTAAAATTATACATCTGGATTAGTAAATTTTAACAATATTTCGAGAAGTATCAGAAAAAGTCGAAAAACTCGAGTTTCAACTTTTCGATGTTCTATCGCGTCTACAGTAAAAGTTTACATGTAAAACATAAATTTTTTAGAACACTTTAACGCAGCTTGTTGTTCTAAACTCAATGGTATTAAAATTATACATCTAGATTAGTAAGTTTTTAAAATATTTTAAAAAGTATCAGAAAAAGTCGACAAACTCGAGTTTTAACTTATCGATGTTTTGTCGCGTCTACAGTAAAAATTTACATATATAACATAAATTTGTCGGTACTGTTAAACGCAGCTTGTTGTTCTGAACTCGGTGGTTTTGAAATTATGAATCTGGATTAGTAAATTTTAACAATATTTCAAGAAGTATCAGAAAAAGTCGAAAAACTCGAGTTTCAACTTTTTGATGTTCTATCGCGTCTACAGTAGAAATTTACATATAAAAAATAAATTTTTTTGTACAGTTTAACGCACTTCGTTGTTCTGAACTCGGAGGTATTAAAACTATAAATCTGGATTAGTAAATTTTAACAATATTTTAAGAAGTATCAAAATAAATCGAAAAACTCGAGTTTAAACTTTTCGATGTTCTGTCGCGTCTACAGTAAAAATTTACATATATAACATAAATTCCTCGGTACTGTTAAACGCAGCTTGTTGTTCTAAACTCGGTGGCATTAAAATTATGAATCTGGATTAGTAAATTTTAACAATATTTCAAAAAGTATCAGAAAAAGTCGAAAAACTCGAGTTTCAACTTTTCGATGTTCTATCGTGTCTACAGTAAAAATTTACATATAAAAATAAATTTTTTGGTACAGTTTAACGCACTTGTTGTCTTAAACTCAGTGGTATTAAAATTGTACATCTGCATTAGTAAGTTTTCAAAATATTTCGAAAAGTATCAGAGATAGTCAAAAAACTCGAGTTTCAACTTTTCGATGTTCTGTCGTGTCTACAGTAAAAATTTACATATATAACATAAATTCTTCGGTACTGTTTAACGCACCTTGTTGTTCTAAACTCGGTGGTGTTAAAATTATACATCTGGATTAGTAAGTTTTTAAAATATTTCGAAAAGTATCAGAAAAAGTCGAAAAACTCGAGTTTCAACTTTTCGATGTTCTGTCGCGTCTACAGTAAAAATTTACATATATAACATAAATTCCTCGGTACTGTTAAACGCATCTTGTTGTTCTAAACTCGGTGGTATTTAAATTATACATCTGATTAGTAAATTTTAACAATATTTCGAGAAGTATCAGAAAAAGTCAAAAAACTCGAGTTTTAACTTTTCGATGTTCTATCGCGTCTACAGTAAAAATTTACATATATACAATAAATTATTCAATACGCTTAAACGCAGCTCGTTGTTCTAAACTCGGTTGAATTAAAATTATAAATCTGGATTGGTAAATTTTAACAATATTTCAAGAAGTATCAAAAAAAGTCGAAAAACTCGAGTTTCGACTTTTTGATGTTATATCGCGTCTACAATGAAAATTTACATATATAAAATAAATACCTTGGTAAAGTTTAACGCGGGTTGTTGTTCTAAACCAGGGAATACCAAAATTATAGATCTGGATAAGTAAGTTTTCAAAATATTTTGAAAAGTATCAAAAAAATTCGAAAAACTCGAGTTTTAACTTTTCGATGTTATATCGCGTCTACAGTAAAAATTTACATGTATAACATAAATTTTTCGGTACAGTTCAACGCAGCTTGTTGTTCTAAACTCGGTGGTATTAAAATTATAAATCTGGATTAGTAAGTTTTCAAAATATTTCGAGAAGTATCAGAAAAAGTCGAAAAACTCGAGTTTCAACTTTTCGATGTTCTATCGCGTCTACAGTAAAAGTTTACATGTAAAACATAAATTTTTTAGAACACTTTAACGCAGCTTGTTGTTCTAAACTCAATGGTATTAAAATTATTAATCTAGATTAGTAAGTTTTCAAAATATTTCGAAAAGTATCAGAGATAGTCGAAAAACTCGAGTTTCAACTTTTCGATGTTATGTCGTGTCTACAGTAAAAATTTACATATATAACATAAATTCTTCGGGACTGTTAAACGCAGCTTGTTGTTCTGAACTCGGTGGTATTAAAATTATAAATGTGGATTAGTAAATTTTAACAATATTTCAAGAAGTATCAGAAATAGTCGATAAACTCGAGTTTCAACTTTTCGATGTTCTATCGCGTCTACAGTAAAAGTTTACATATAAAAAATAAATTTTTCGGTACGGTTAAACGCATCTTGTTGTTCTAAACTCGGTGGTATATAAATTATAAATCTAAATTTGTAAATTTAAACAATATTTCGAGAAGTATCAGAAAAAGTCAAAAAACTCGAGTTTCAACTTTTCGATGTTCTGTCGTGTCTACAGTGAAAATTTGCATATATAACATAAATTTCTCGGTACTGTTAAACGCAGCTTGTTGTTCTGAACTTGGTGGTATTGAAATTATAGATTTGGATTAGTAAGTTTTCAAAATATTTCGAAAAGTATCAGAAAAAGTCGAAAAACTCGAGTTTCAACTTTTCGATGTTCTGTCGTGTCTACAG
>NW_027120759.1:0-493 GCF_030686945.1 Centruroides vittatus | reverse complement strand
TTTGATACTTCTTGTGATATTTCAAAATCCTACTAATCCAACACTATAGTTTTAATGTAGCCGAGTTCAAAAACACACCTGGTGTCAAACCTCACTGAAATATTAATCTTGTATATGTAAATTTTTACGTAGATGCGATAAAACATTGAAAAGTTGAAACACAAGTTTTTCGAAATTTTTCGATACTTCTTGTGATATTTCGAGTCAATGCCAGTTGGAGCAAGTAGTGCAAGTCGGTGCAAGTCGGTGCAAGTCCATGCAAGTCAGTGCAAGTCAATGCAAGTCAATGCAAGTTTATAAAAGTCAATGCCCATCAGTGCAAGTCTATGCAAGTCATTGCAAGTCAATACAAGTCGATGAAAGTCACTGCAAGTCAGTGCAAATCAATGAAAGTGTGCAAGTCAGTGCAAGTTTTTGCAAGTTGATGCAAGTCAATGCAAGTCGGTGCAAGTCAGTGCGAGTTTGTGCAAGTTCATGTAAATCAATGCAAATC
>NW_027120758.1:0-582 GCF_030686945.1 Centruroides vittatus | reverse complement strand
CAAGTCCATGCAAGTCGGTGCAAGTCAATGCAGTTATCTGGTGCATAGTAAATATAGGCAAGTCGCATGCAAGTCATTGCAGGTCGGTGCGAGTTTGTGCAAAAGATCTATTTGCAAGTAGATGCAAGTCAGGCAAAACAGTCAGTGCAAGTCGGTGGCAAGTTGATTCACTAGTTCGGACAAGTCGTGTGTAAGCTCCGACTGGCGATATATACGAATCAGTGCAAGTCGGTGCTACTTAGTGGCGAAGTCGTTGCAAGTCGGTGCAAGTTCATGCATATCGGTGCAAGTCGATGCAAGTCCATGCAAGTCGGTGCAAGTCAATGCGATCTGGTGCAAGTTTACGCAGAGTCGATGCGAATCATTGCAAGTCAATGCAAGTTTGTGCAAGTCTATGCAAGTTGATGCAAGTCGGTAAAGTCTGTGCAAGTCTATGGAAGTTGATTCAAGTTGGGACAAGTCGAGTGTAAGTCATTGTAAATATATACAAATCAGTGCAAGTCGACTTTCTCTGATACTTCTTGTAATATTTTAAAAACTTACTAATCCAGGTTTATAGTTTTTGTATCACTGAGTTTAGAA
>NW_027120757.1:0-12610 GCF_030686945.1 Centruroides vittatus | reverse complement strand
GAGAAGTATCAGAAAAAGTCGAAAAACTCGAGTTTCAACTTTTCGATGTTCTATCGCGTCTACAGTAAAAATTTACATATATAACATAAATTCCTCGGTACGGATAAACGCAGTTGTCGTTCTAAACTCGGTGGTATTAAAATTATAAATCTGGATTAGTAAGTTTTCAAAATATTTCGAGAAGTATCAGAAAAAGTCGAAAAACTCGAGTTTCAACTTTTCGATGTTCTATCGCGTCTACAGTAAAAATTTACATATATAACATAAATTCCTCGGTACGGATAAACGCAGTTGTCGTTCTAAACTCGGTGGTATTAAAATTATAAATCTGGATTAGTAAGTTTTCAAAATATTTCGAGAAGTATCAGAAAAAGTCGAAAAACTCGAGTTTCAACTTTTCGATGTTCTATCGCGTCTACAGTAAAAATTTACATATATAACATAAATTCCTCGGTACGGATAAACGCAGTTGTCGTTCTAAACTCGGTGGTATTAAAATTATAAATCTGGATTAGTAAGTTTTCAAAATATTTCGAGAAGTATCAGAAAAAGTCGAAAAACTCGAGTTTCAACTTTTCGATGTTCTATCGCGTCTACAGTAAAAATTTACATATATAACATAAATTCCTCGGTACGGATAAACGCAGTTGTCGTTCTAAACTCGGTGGTATTAAAATTATAAATCTGGATTAGTAAGTTTTCAAAATATTTCGAGAAGTATCAGAAAAAGTCGAAAAACTCGAGTTTCAACTTTTCGATGTTCTATCGCGTCTACAGTAAAAATTTACATATATAACATAAATTCCTCGGTACGGATAAACGCAGCTTGTTGTTCTAAACTCGGTGGTATTAAAATTATAAATCTGGATTAGTAAGTTTTCAAAATATTTCGAGAAGTATCAGAAAAAGTCGAAAAACTCGAGTTTCAACTTTTCGATGTTCTATCGCGTCTACAGTAAAAATTTACATATATAACATAAATTCCTCGGTACGGATAAACGCAGTTGTCGTTCTAAACTCGGTGGTATTAAAATTATAAATCTGGATTAGTAAGTTTTCAAAATATTTCGAGAAGTATCAGAAAAAGTCGAAAAACTCGAGTTTCAACTTTTCGATGTTCTATCGCGTCTACAGTAAAAATTTACATATATAACATAAATTCCTCGGTACGGATAAACGCAGTTGTTGTTCTAAACTCGGTGGTATTAAAATTATAAATCTGGATTAGTAAGTTTTCAAAATATTTCGAGAAGTATCAGAAAAAGTCGAAAAACTCGAGTTTCAACTTTTCGATGTTCTATCGCGTCTACAGTAAAAATTTACATATATAACATAAATTCCTCGGTACGGTTAAACGCAGCTTGTTGTTCTAAACTCGGTGGTATTAAAATTATAAATCTGGATTAGTAAGTTTTCAAAATATTTCGAGAAGTATCAGAAAAAGTCGAAAAACTCGAGTTTCAACTTTTCGATGTTCTATCGCGTCTACAGTAAAAATTTACATATATAAAATAAATTCCTCGGTACGGTTAAACGCAGCTTGTTGTTCTAAACTCGGTGGTATTAAAATTATAAATCTGGATTAGTAAGTTTTCAAAATATTTCGAGAAGTATCAGAAAAAGTCGAAAAACTCGAGTTTCAACTTTTCGATGTTCTATCGCGTCTACAGTAAAAATTTACATATATAACATAAATTCCTCGGTACGGTTAAACGCAGTTGTTGTTCTAAACTCGGTGGTATTAAAATTATAAATCTGGATTAGTAAGTTTTCAAAATATTTCGAGAAGTATCAGAAAAAGTCGAAAAACTCGAGTTTCAACTTTTCGATGTTCTATCGCGTCTACAGTAAAAATTTACATATATAACATAAATTCCTTCGTACGGTTAAACGCAGTTGTTGTTCTAAACTCGGTGGTATTAAAATTATAAATCTGGATTAGTAAGTTTTCAAAATATTTCGAGAAGTATCAGAAAAAGTCGAAAAACTCGAGTTTCAACTTTTCGATGTTCTATCGCGTCTACAGTAAAAATTTACATATATAACATAAATTCCTCGGTACGGTTAAACGCAGTTGTTGTTCTAAACTCGGTGGTATTAAAATTATAAATCTGGATTAGTAAGTTTTCAAAATATTACGAGAAGTATCAGAAAAAGTCGAAAAACTCGAGTTTCAACTTTTCGATGTTCTATCGCGTCTACAGTAAAAATTTACATATATAAAATAAATTCCTTAGTACGGTTAAACGCAGTTGTTGTTCTAAACTCGGTGATATTAAAATTATAGATCTGGATTAGTAAGTTTTCAAAATATTACGAGAAGTATCAGAAAAAGTCGAAAAACTCGAGTTTCAACTTTTCGATGTTCTATCGCGTCTACAGTAAAAATTTACATATATAAAATAAATTCCTTAGTACGTTTAAACGCAGTTGTTGTTCTAAACTCGGAGATATTAAAATTATAGATCTGGATTAGTAAGTTTTCAAAATATTTCGAGAAGTATCAGAAAAAGTCGAAAAACTCGAGTTTCAACTTTTCGATGTTCTATCGCGTCTACAGTAAAAATTTACATATATAAAATAAATTCCTTATTACGTTTAAACGCAAGTTGTTGTTCTAAACTCGGAGATAACAAAATTATAGATCTGGATTAGTAAGTTTTCAAAATATTACGAGAAGTATCAGAAAAAGTCGAAAAACTCGAGTTTCAACTTTTCGATGTTCTATCGCGTCTACAGTAAAAATTTACATATATAAAATAAATCCCTTATTACGTTTCAACGCAGGTTGTTGTTCTAAACTCGGAGATAACAAAATTATAGATTTGGATTAGTAAGTTTTCAAAATATTACGAGAAGTATCAGAAAAAGTCGAAAAACTCGAGTTTCAGCTTTTCGATGTTCTATCGCGTCTACAGTAAAAATTTACATATATAAAATAAATCCCTTATTACGTTTCAACGCAGGTTGTTGTTCTAAACTCGGAGATAACAAAATTATAGATTTGGATTAGTAAGTTTTCAAAATATTACGAGAAGTATCAGAAAAAGTCGAAAAACTCGAGTTTCAGCTTTTCGATGTTCTATCGCGTCTACAGTAAAAATTTACATATATAAAATAAATCCCTTATTACGTTTCAACGCAGGTTGTTGTTCTAAACTCGGAGATAACAAAATTATAGATTTGGATTAGTAAGTTTTCAAAATATTACGAGAAGTATCAGAAAAAGTCGAAAAACTCGAGTTTCAGCTTTTCGATGTTCTATCGCGTCTACAGTAAAAATTTACATATATAAAATAAATCCCTTATTACGTTTCAACGCGGGTTGTTGTTCTAAACTCGGAGATAACAAAATTATAGATTTGGATTAGTAAGTTTTCAAAATATTACGAGAAGTATCAGAAAAAGTCGAAAAACTCGAGTTTCAGCTTTTCGATGTTCTATCGCGTCTACAGTAAAAATTTACATATATAAAATAAATCCCTTATTACGTTTCAACGCAGGTTGTTGTTCTAAACTCGGAGATAACAAAATTATAGATTTGGATTAGTAAGTTTTCAAAATATTACGAGAAGTATCAGAAAAAGTCGAAAAACTCGAGTTTCAGCTTTTCGATGTTCTATCGCGTCTACAGTAAAAATTTACATATATAAAATAAATCCCTTATTACGTTTCAACGCGGGTTGTTGTTCTAAACTCGGAGATAACAAAATTATAGATTTGGATTAGTAAGTTTTCAAAATATTACGAGAAGTATCAGAAAAAGTCGAAAAACTCGAGTTTCAGCTTTTCGATGTTCTATCGCGTCTACAGTAAAAATTTACATATATAAAATAAATCCCTTATTACGTTTCAACGCGGGTTGTTGTTCTAAACTCGGAGATAACAAAATTATAGATTTGGATTAGTAAGTTTTCAAAATATTACGAGAAGTATCAGAAAAAGTCGAAAAACTCGAGTTTCAGCTTTTCGATGTTCTATCGCGTCTACAGTAAAAATTTACATATATAAAATAAATCCCTTATTACGTTTCAACGCAGGTTGTTGTTCTAAACTCGGAGATAACAAAATTATAGATTTGGATTAGTAAGTTTTCAAAATATTACGAGAAGTATCAGAAAAAGTCGAAAAACTCGAGTTTCAGCTTTTCGATGTTCTATCGCGTCTACAGTAAAAATTTACATATATAAAATAAATCCCTTATTACGTTTCAACGCGGGTTGTTGTTCTAAACTCGGAGATAACAAAATTATAGATTTGGATTAGTAAGTTTTCAAAATATTACGAGAAGTATCAGAAAAAGTCGAAAAACTCGAGTTTCAGCTTTTCGATGTTCTATCGCGTCTACAGTAAAAATTTACATATATAAAATAAATCCCTTATTACGTTTCAACGCGGGTTGTTGTTCTAAACTCGGAGATAACAAAATTATAGATTTGGATTAGTAAGTTTTCAAAATATTACGAGAAGTATCAGAAAAAGTCGAAAAACTCGAGTTTCAGCTTTTCGATGTTCTATCGCGTCTACAGTAAAAATTTACATATATAAAATAAATCCCTTATTACGTTTCAACGCGGGTTGTTGTTCTAAACTCGGAGATAACAAAATTATAGATTTGGATTAGTAAGTTTTCAAAATATTACGAGAAGTATCAGAAAAAGTCGAAAAACTCGAGTTTCAGCTTTTCGATGTTCTATCGCGTCTACAGTAAAAATTTACATATATAAAATAAATCCCTTATTACGTTTCAACGCAGGTTGTTGTTCTAAACTCGGAGATAACAAAATTATAGATTTGGATTAGTAAGTTTTCAAAATATTACGAGAAGTATCAGAAAAAGTCGAAAAACTCGAGTTTCAGCTTTTCGATGTTCTATCGCGTCTACAGTAAAAATTTACATATATAAAATAAATCCCTTATTACGTTTCAACGCGGGTTGTTGTTCTAAACTCGGAGATAACAAAATTATAGATTTGGATTAGTAAGTTTTCAAAATATTACGAGAAGTATCAGAAAAAGTCGAAAAACTCGAGTTTCAGCTTTTCGATGTTCTATCGCGTCTACAGTAAAAATTTACATATATAAAATAAATCCCTTATTACGTTTCAACGCAGGTTGTTGTTCTAAACTCGGAGATAACAAAATTATAGATTTGGATTAGTAAGTTTTCAAAATATTACGAGAAGTATCAGAAAAAGTCGAAAAACTCGAGTTTCAGCTTTTCGATGTTCTATCGCGTCTACAGTAAAAATTTACATATATAAAATAAATCCCTTATTACGTTTCAACGCAAGTTGTTGTTCTAAACTCGGAGATAACAAAATTATAGATTTGGATTAGTAAGTTTTCAAAATATTACGAGAAGTATCAGAAAAAGTCGAAAAACTCGAGTTTCAGCTTTTCGATGTTCTATCGCGTCTACAGTAAAAATTTACATATATAAAATAAATCCCTTATTACGTTTCAACGCGAGTTGTTGTTCTAAACTCGGAGATAACAAAATTATAGATTTGGATTAGTAAGTTTTCAAAATATTACGAGAAGTATCAGAAAAAGTCGAAAAACTCGAGTTTCAGCTTTTCGATGTTCTATCGCGTCTACAGTAAAAATTTACATATATAAAATAAATCCCTTATTACGTTTCAACGCGGGTTGTTGTTCTAAACTCGGAGATAACAAAATTATAGATTTGGATTAGTAAGTTTTCAAAATATTACGAGAAGTATCAGAAAAAGTCGAAAAACTCGAGTTTCAGCTTTTCGATGTTCTATCGCGTCTACAGTAAAAATTTACATATATAAAATAAATCCCTTATTACGTTTCAACGCGGGTTGTTGTTCTAAACTCGGAGATAACAAAATTATAGATTTGGATTAGTAAGTTTTCAAAATATTACGAGAAGTATCAGAAAAAGTCGAAAAACTCGAGTTTCAGCTTTTCGATGTTCTATCGCGTCTACAGTAAAAATTTACATATATAAAATAAATCCCTTATTACGTTTCAACGCGGGTTGTTGTTCTAAACTCGGAGATAACAAAATTATAGATTTGGATTAGTAAGTTTTCAAAATATTACGAGAAGTATCAGAAAAAGTCGAAAAACTCGAGTTTCAGCTTTTCGATGTTCTATCGCGTCTACAGTAAAAATTTACATATATAAAATAAATCCCTTATTACGTTTCAACGCAAGTTGTTGTTCTAAACTCGGAGATAACAAAATTATAGATTTGGATTAGTAAGTTTTCAAAATATTACGAGAAGTATCAGAAAAAGTCGAAAAACTCGAGTTTCAGCTTTTCGATGTTCTATCGCGTCTACAGTAAAAATTTACATATATAAAATAAATCCCTTATTACGTTTCAACGCGGGTTGTTGTTCTAAACTCGGAGATAACAAAATTATAGATTTGGATTAGTAAGTTTTCAAAATATTACGAGAAGTATCAGAAAAAGTCGAAAAACTCGAGTTTCAGCTTTTCGATGTTCTATCGCGTCTACAGTAAAAATTTACATATATAAAATAAATCCCTTATTACGTTTCAACGCGGGTTGTTGTTCTAAACTCGGAGATAACAAAATTATAGATTTGGATTAGTAAGTTTTCAAAATATTACGAGAAGTATCAGAAAAAGTCGAAAAACTCGAGTTTCAGCTTTTCGATGTTCTATCGCGTCTACAGTAAAAATTTACATATATAAAATAAATCCCTTATTACGTTTCAACGCGGGTTGTTGTTCTAAACTCGGAGATAACAAAATTATAGATTTGGATTAGTAAGTTTTCAAAATATTACGAGAAGTATCAGAAAAAGTCGAAAAACTCGAGTTTCAGCTTTTCGATGTTCTATCGCGTCTACAGTAAAAATTTACATATATAAAATAAATCCCTTATTACGTTTCAACGCGGGTTGTTGTTCTAAACTCGGAGATAACAAAATTATAGATTTGGATTAGTAAGTTTTCAAAATATTACGAGAAGTATCAGAAAAAGTCGAAAAACTCGAGTTTCAGCTTTTCGATGTTCTATCGCGTCTACAGTAAAAATTTACATATATAAAATAAATCCCTTATTACGTTTCAACGCGGGTTGTTGTTCTAAACTCGGAGATAACAAAATTATAGATTTGGATTAGTAAGTTTTCAAAATATTACGAGAAGTATCAGAAAAAGTCGAAAAACTCGAGTTTCAGCTTTTCGATGTTCTATCGCGTCTACAGTAAAAATTTACATATATAAAATAAATCCCTTATTACGTTTCAACGCGGGTTGTTGTTCTAAACTCGGAGATAACAAAATTATAGATTTGGATTAGTAAGTTTTCAAAATATTACGAGAAGTATCAGAAAAAGTCGAAAAACTCGAGTTTCAGCTTTTCGATGTTCTATCGCGTCTACAGTAAAAATTTACATATATAAAATAAATCCCTTATTACGTTTCAACGCGGGTTGTTGTTCTAAACTCGGAGATAACAAAATTATAGATTTGGATTAGTAAGTTTTCAAAATATTACGAGAAGTATCAGAAAAAGTCGAAAAACTCGAGTTTCAGCTTTTCGATGTTCTATCGCGTCTACAGTAAAAATTTACATATATAAAATAAATCCCTTATTACGTTTCAACGCGGGTTGTTGTTCTAAACTCGGAGATAACAAAATTATAGATTTGGATTAGTAAGTTTTCAAAATATTACGAGAAGTATCAGAAAAAGTCGAAAAACTCGAGTTTCAGCTTTTCGATGTTCTATCGCGTCTACAGTAAAAATTTACATATATAAAATAAATCCCTTATTACGTTTCAACGCGGGTTGTTGTTCTAAACTCGGAGATAACAAAATTATAGATTTGGATTAGTAAGTTTTCAAAATATTACGAGAAGTATCAGAAAAAGTCGAAAAACTCGAGTTTCAGCTTTTCGATGTTCTATCGCGTCTACAGTAAAAATTTACATATATAAAATAAATCCCTTATTACGTTTCAACGCGGGTTGTTGTTCTAAACTCGGAGATAACAAAATTATAGATTTGGATTAGTAAGTTTTCAAAATATTACGAGAAGTATCAGAAAAAGTCGAAAAACTCGAGTTTCAGCTTTTCGATGTTCTATCGCGTCTACAGTAAAAATTTACATATATAAAATAAATCCCTTATTACGTTTCAACGCGGGTTGTTGTTCTAAACTCGGAGATAACAAAATTATAGATTTGGATTAGTAAGTTTTCAAAATATTACGAGAAGTATCAGAAAAAGTCGAAAAACTCGAGTTTCAGCTTTTCGATGTTCTATCGCGTCTACAGTAAAAATTTACATATATAAAATAAATCCCTTATTACGTTTCAACGCGGGTTGTTGTTCTAAACTCGGAGATAACAAAATTATAGATTTGGATTAGTAAGTTTTCAAAATATTACGAGAAGTATCAGAAAAAGTCGAAAAACTCGAGTTTCAGCTTTTCGATGTTCTATCGCGTCTACAGTAAAAATTTACATATATAAAATAAATCCCTTATTACGTTTCAACGCGGGTTGTTGTTCTAAACTCGGAGATAACAAAATTATAGATTTGGATTAGTAAGTTTTCAAAATATTACGAGAAGTATCAGAAAAAGTCGAAAAACTCGAGTTTCAGCTTTTCGATGTTCTATCGCGTCTACAGTAAAAATTTACATATATAAAATAAATCCCTTATTACGTTTCAACGCGAGTTGTTGTTCTAAACTCGGAGATAACAAAATTATAGATTTGGATTAGTAAGTTTTCAAAATATTACGAGAAGTATCAGAAAAAGTCGAAAAACTCGAGTTTCAGCTTTTCGATGTTCTATCGCGTCTACAGTAAAAATTTACATATATAAAATAAATCCCTTATTACGTTTCAACGCGGGTTGTTGTTCTAAACTCGGAGATAACAAAATTATAGATTTGGATTAGTAAGTTTTCAAAATATTACGAGAAGTATCAGAAAAAGTCGAAAAACTCGAGTTTCAGCTTTTCGATGTTCTATCGCGTCTACAGTAAAAATTTACATATATAAAATAAATCCCTTATTACGTTTCAACGCGGGTTGTTGTTCTAAACTCGGAGATAACAAAATTATAGATTTGGATTAGTAAGTTTTCAAAATATTACGAGAAGTATCAGAAAAAGTCGAAAAACTCGAGTTTCAGCTTTTCGATGTTCTATCGCGTCTACAGTAAAAATTTACATATATAAAATAAATCCCTTATTACGTTTCAACGCGGGTTGTTGTTCTAAACTCGGAGATAACAAAATTATAGATTTGGATTAGTAAGTTTTCAAAATATTACGAGAAGTATCAGAAAAAGTCGAAAAACTCGAGTTTCAGCTTTTCGATGTTCTATCGCGTCTACAGTAAAAATTTACATATATAAAATAAATCCCTTATTACGTTTCAACGCGGGTTGTTGTTCTAAACTCGGAGATAACAAAATTATAGATTTGGATTAGTAAGTTTTCAAAATATTACGAGAAGTATCAGAAAAAGTCGAAAAACTCGAGTTTCAGCTTTTCGATGTTCTATCGCGTCTACAGTAAAAATTTACATATATAAAATAAATCCCTTATTACGTTTCAACGCGGGTTGTTGTTCTAAACTCGGAGATAACAAAATTATAGATTTGGATTAGTAAGTTTTCAAAATATTACGAGAAGTATCAGAAAAAGTCGAAAAACTCGAGTTTCAGCTTTTCGATGTTCTATCGCGTCTACAGTAAAAATTTACATATATAAAATAAATCCCTTATTACGTTTCAACGCGGGTTGTTGTTCTAAACTCGGAGATAACAAAATTATAGATTTGGATTAGTAAGTTTTCAAAATATTACGAGAAGTATCAGAAAAAGTCGAAAAACTCGAGTTTCAGCTTTTCGATGTTCTATCGCGTCTACAGTAAAAATTTACATATATAAAATAAATCCCTTATTACGTTTCAACGCGGGTTGTTGTTCTAAACTCGGAGATAACAAAATTATAGATTTGGATTAGTAAGTTTTCAAAATATTACGAGAAGTATCAGAAAAAGTCGAAAAACTCGAGTTTCAGCTTTTCGATGTTCTATCGCGTCTACAGTAAAAATTTACATATATAAAATAAATCCCTTATTACGTTTCAACGCGGGTTGTTGTTCTAAACTCGGAGATAACAAAATTATAGATTTGGATTAGTAAGTTTTCAAAATATTACGAGAAGTATCAGAAAAAGTCGAAAAACTCGAGTTTCAGCTTTTCGATGTTCTATCGCGTCTACAGTAAAAATTTACATATATAAAATAAATCCCTTATTACGTTTCAACGCGGGTTGTTGTTCTAAACTCGGAGATAACAAAATTATAGATTTGGATTAGTAAGTTTTCAAAATATTACGAGAAGTATCAGAAAAAGTCGAAAAACTCGAGTTTCAGCTTTTCGATGTTCTATCGCGTCTACAGTAAAAATTTACATATATAAAATAAATCCCTTATTACGTTTCAACGCGAGTTGTTGTTCTAAACTCGGAGATAACAAAATTATAGATTTGGATTAGTAAGTTTTCAAAATATTACGAGAAGTATCAGAAAAAGTCGAAAAACTCGAGTTTCAGCTTTTCGATGTTCTATCGCGTCTACAGTAAAAATTTACATATATAAAATAAATCCCTTATTACGTTTCAACGCGGGTTGTTGTTCTAAACTCGGAGATAACAAAATTATAGATTTGGATTAGTAAGTTTTCAAAATATTACGAGAAGTATCAGAAAAAGTCGAAAAACTCGAGTTTCAGCTTTTCGATGTTCTATCGCGTCTACAGTAAAAATTTACATATATAAAATAAATCCCTTATTACGTTTCAACGCGGGTTGTTGTTCTAAACTCGGAGATAACAAAATTATAGATTTGGATTAGTAAGTTTTCAAAATATTACGAGAAGTATCAGAAAAAGTCGAAAAACTCGAGTTTCAGCTTTTCGATGTTCTATCGCGTCTACAGTAAAAATTTACATATATAAAATAAATCCCTTATTACGTTTCAACGCGAGTTGTTGTTCTAAACTCGGAGATAACAAAATTATAGATTTGGATTAGTAAGTTTTCAAAATATTACGAGAAGTATCAGAAAAAGTCGAAAAACTCGAGTTTCAGCTTTTCGATGTTCTATCGCGTCTACAGTAAAAATTTACATATATAAAATAAATCCCTTATTACGTTTCAACGCGGGTTGTTGTTCTAAACTCGGAGATAACAAAATTATAGATTTGGATTAGTAAGTTTTCAAAATATTACGAGAAGTATCAGAAAAAGTCGAAAAACTCGAGTTTCAGCTTTTCGATGTTCTATCGCGTCTACAGTAAAAATTTACATATATAAAATAAATCCCTTATTACGTTTCAACGCGGGTTGTTGTTCTAAACTCGGAGATAACAAAATTATAGATTTGGATTAGTAAGTTTTCAAAATATTACGAGAAGTATCAGAAAAAGTCGAAAAACTCGAGTTTCAGCTTTTCGATGTTCTATCGCGTCTACAGTAAAAATTTACATATATAAAATAAATCCCTTATTACGTTTCAACGCGGGTTGTTGTTCTAAACTCGGAGATAACAAAATTATAGATTTGGATTAGTAAGTTTTCAAAATATTACGAGAAGTATCAGAAAAAGTCGAAAAACTCGAGTTTCAGCTTTTCGATGTTCTATCGCGTCTACAGTAAAAATTTACATATATAAAATAAATCCCTTATTACGTTTCAACGCGGGTTGTTGTTCTAAACTCGGAGATAACAAAATTATAGATTTGGATTAGTAAGTTTTCAAAATATTACGAGAAGTATCAGAAAAAGTCGAAAAACTCGAGTTTCAGCTTTTCGATGTTCTATCGCGTCTACAGTAAAAATTTACATATATAAAATAAATCCCTTATTACGTTTCAACGCGGGTTGTTGTTCTAAACTCGGAGATAACAAAATTATAGATTTGGATTAGTAAGTTTTCAAAATATTACGAGAAGTATCAGAAAAAGTCGAAAAACTCGAGTTTCAGCTTTTCGATGTTCTATCGCGTCTACAGTAAAAATTTACATATATAAAATAAATCCCTTATTACGTTTCAACGCAAGTTGTTGTTCTAAACTCGGAGATAACAAAATTATAGATTTGGATTAGTAAGTTTTCAAAATATTACGAGAAGTATCAGAAAAAGTCGAAAAACTCGAGTTTCAGCTTTTCGATGTTCTATCGCGTCTACAGTAAAAATTTACATATATAAAATAAATCCCTTATTACGTTTCAACGCGGGTTGTTGTTCTAAACTCGGAGATAACAAAATTATAGATTTGGATTAGTAAGTTTTCAAAATATTACGAGAAGTATCAGAAAAAGTCGAAAAACTCGAGTTTCAGCTTTTCGATGTTCTATCGCGTCTACAGTAAAAATTTACATATATAAAATAAATCCCTTATTACGTTTCAACGCGGGTTGTTGTTCTAAACTCGGAGATAACAAAATTATAGATTTGGATTAGTAAGTTTTCAAAATATTACGAGAAGTATCAGAAAAAGTCGAAAAACTCGAGTTTCAGCTTTTCGATGTTCTATCGCGTCTACAGTAAAAATTTACATATATAAAATAAAT
>NW_027120756.1:0-3975 GCF_030686945.1 Centruroides vittatus | reverse complement strand
AATAAAATAATAATAATAATAATAATAATAACTCTCCCGTGGTCACCACCTGGTCGTGGTGGGAGAGCCCAGTAATTTTACTGATCCATAGGGCAATGCAGGCTGGAGCATAAGCTCCTGGTAGGGACACCCATGCCAGTAAGGTCTATGGGGAAAAATGAAGCTAAGAGTGACCACGCCCACATTCTGTGGAGATATTCATCATGGTAATAACTAGATCAAAGTGTGATACCGGCTCGGACGTCGCCCGGGTTAACAAGGTCCGCGTTCGTGGGTTAGGCAAAGGCTCACGTTCGAAAAATAGGTCACAGTCTCCCTTGGTTACCGGTGGCGAAAGCAGCACCGGCCCAAGCATGGCTACTGCAATGCCCTCAACAGATGTGAGGAACCAACCCAGCCTTGGTGTTTCTGTGGCAATGCATCCACAGACCACAAAGGCTGGAAAACCACGCCAACAGATGAAATGGACAGTAGAAATGAACGAGTTTATCATCCGTACTTATTACACCATCACAAAACTCGAAACAAACATGACAGCATACAGACGACAACTACACCATAAATTCACACAACAGTATCCTCATCTCACTGTCACCGAACAAAGGGTTGTTGATCAAAAAAGAACAATTATACACAACAACCTTGTTCCACAAACAACACTTGAACTTATCAAACAACAGGTTGCTGATCAAATACATCAACAGACAGAAACATCTAACATTAATGAAGATCATGTAACCTGTCAGGATAATCCAGCAACAAGCATTGATAATAACACACATACAACAATTACCACTAATGATACTACAGACACTTCCTCATCCATCACTGATAACATAGACTTGGATTTAGTTAATACGCTCTCACTTATATTTTAGGAAACACTCACTAAATATACAGGTACAGATCCCACACAACGACCACGAATACCAAAAATCAACACGTCAAAGGAAGTAGGAAAAACACTAAATTATGTAAACACTCACTTACTACCACACTACATTCATTCAATTTCTACACTCGCAGACATTCATACATTAGTTTATGCTGGGGCAGTCACAGTAGTGACACACCATGGACTGAAAGTACAATCACAGACAAATACACAGAAAACACAATTCTATCACAAGCCTGCCTGGCAGAGAAGAATAGAAACACAAATAAATGACATTAGACAGAAATTAGGCAGGCTAACACAATACACTAAAAACAACATAACACCCAAATTAAGGAAACAGCTCAAAAACATTTTCAAGAAAATAAAAACACACACAAAACATGAACATCACAACACACGCATTACAGAATACATTGATACACTAAAACAAAAACTTGCTGCCAAAGCACGTAGACTCAAACGATACAAAACATGTACACTACGAAAACAACAAAATAAATTATTTACAAACAATGAAAAACTCTTTTACAGACAAATTAATAACAAAGCAAACACTGATACACAGCACAGTGGCACACCAACAGAATAAGAACTCACAACATATTGGTCTTCTCTTTGGTCCAGTGCTGTCACGCACAATGCTGATGCAGGCTGGATCGAGGAGGAGAACAGAAACTTGCACAACATACCAACTATGCCCTGTGTTAAAATAAACATACATGATTCCAATACACTGTTAACAGAGCACACAACTGGAAGACACCTGGTGTAGACAATATTCACAATTTCTGGTACAAAAAGTTTACATTACTGCACCAGGAACTAGCTAAACATCTAACACACATCATCATCAATCCACAAGACATGCCAAATTTTCTTACTCAGGGCATCACCTACATGAAACCTAAAAACAACAATACCACAGACCCCACACAATACAGACCAATTACATGTCTTCCAACACTCTACAAATTATTGACATCCTGTATTGCAAACAAAATATACAAACATGTTGAAGAACACGACATTCTAACAGAACAACAAAAAGGTTGTCGTAGAAACCACATAGGATGCAAAGAACAGTTACTCATAGATTCAGTCATTCTACGGCAAGCACACAGACAACACAGAAACATACACATGGCATATATAGACTACAGAAAAGCATTCGACAGTGTTCCACACAGTTGGCTGCTACATATCCTACACATGTACAAAATACATCCATTACTCATTGCATTCTTTCAAAACACTATGCAGCACTGGAGAACAACACTACATCTCAGGGTTAGTAACACTTCCATACAAACAAACCAAATTTTTATTAGGCGAGGAATTTTTCAAGGAGATTCCTTGAGTCCTCTCTGGTTCTGCTTAGCCCTGAACCCATTATCCAACATGTTAAACAACACGCAATATGGTTACAATATTAGACACAAAAAAACAACACAGTTTACACTGTCACATCTCATGTACATGGATGACATAAAACTTTATGCATCCACACAAAAACAACTTCATCAACTCCTACAAATCACACATTCATACACCAAGGACATACAAATGGAATTTGGCCTAGATAAATGCAAAACAATTCACATAGAAAAAGGAATCCTGAAGAAAGAAGATTTTGCACTTGGAAATGGAGACATTATTGAATCCATGGAAGAGGGCGAGTTCTACAAGTATTTAGGATTCCAACAGGCCAAACTAACAGAACATACACAAATAAAGCAAAGAATAATTAAAGAATACCAAAGTAGGTTAAATGCTATTCTCAGAACACAATTAAATGCAAAACACACAGTTAAAGCAATAAACACATATGTCATCCCAGTACTCACATATTCTTTTGGAGTTATACATTGGACTCACACGGATCTCGAGCAACTCCAAAGGAAAACAAGAACAACACTTACTAAGCATAAACAACATCATCCTAAATCCGCCACAGAAAGATTAACCCTTCCACGTAAAGATGGCGAACGTGGCCTGATTGACATAGTTAACCTTCACTACAAACAAATACAGTCACTGCGAGAGTTTTTCTACAAAAAACAAGAAACATCACAATTACATAAAGCAGTAACTCTAGCAGACTCGAATAACACACCATTAAACTTACACTCACATCATATGGACACAACACAACATATAAAAAGCATAGACACCATTAAGCAATCGTGGGCTCGAAAGGCACTCCATGGCAGGCATCCTTACGATCTGGCCCAGGATTTTGTTGACAAAACTGCGTCAAACAGCTGGTTAGCTCGGGGATGCCTCTTTGGGGAGACGGAAGGATTCATGATTGCCATACAGGATCAGGTCATAAATACTAAAAACTACAGAAAACACATACTCAAAGATGCAACACTCACAAATGACACATGCAGAAAATGTCACATCATGCCAGAAACTATACAACACATCACCTCTGGTTGCAAGCTCTTGGCACAGACAGATTATTTACACAGACATAATCAAGTAGCAAATATAATACACCAAGAGCTTGCAAAGAAACACAAATTAGTAGACATCCACGAACCATACTACAAATACATTCCACAGACAATATTGGAAAACAACACGCACAAAATGTACTACGACAGAGCCATAATCACAGATAAAACAATTTACCACAACAGACCAGACATCACACTCATTGACAAACACAATAAAATCACATACATTATAGACATATCCATTCCAAACACTCACAATATACAAAACGCATGCACTGAAAAAATTAGCAAGTACACAGAACTCGCCCAGGAAATAAGGCATCTGTGGAGGATGGATGGGGTGCTTATTGTACCTGTAGTTCTCTCCTCTACAGGTGTCATACCACACACACTACACAAAAGCCTGGGCACATTAGAATTGAATAGAAACACATACATCACTCTACAGAAAGCCACTATATTGAATACATGTCATATTGTGAGAAAATTCCTGAATACAGACACACACACTGATACACTTCTTTAATTTCTGTCTTGGTTACTATTCCTTGACTCTGGTCCGGCATAGTACACAGCCACCGGTGTTAACCGAGTATATTTCACTTAACCCAACAT
>NW_027120755.1:0-11293 GCF_030686945.1 Centruroides vittatus | reverse complement strand
ATCAAAATATCAAAAAAAGTATCAGAATACAATTTACATATACAAAATAAATATTTTAGGAAAATTTGACGCAGGGTGTTGTCTAAAATTCGGCTGCAAAAAAATTATAGTGCTAGATTAGTAACATTTCGAAATATTACAAGAAGTATAAAAAAAAGTCGACTTGCACCAACTTGCACTGACTTGCACTAATTTGTATAGACTTGCACCGACTTGCAAAAACTTGTACCAACTCGCATCGACTTGCATTGACTTGCACCGACTTGTACCGACTTGCATCGACTTGCACCGATTTGCATTAACTTGCATAGACTTGCATCAACTTTTACCGATTTTCATTAACTTGCATAGACTTGCATCAAATTGCACCGATTTGCATTAACTTGCATCGATTTGCATTAACTTTAACCGACATGCATTGACTCGCACTGACTTGCAGCAACCTGCATAGACTTGCATTGACTTGCATTAACTTCCATCGACTTGCATAGACTCGCGTTAACTTGCATCGACTCGCATAGACTTGCATTGATTTGTACTGACTTGCATTGATTTGTCCTGACTTGCACCAAATCGCATTGACTTGCACCGACTAGCATTAATTTGCATAGACATGCATTGACTCGCACCGACTTGCACCGATATGCATTTACTTAAACCGACTTGCATCGACTTGCATAGACTTGCACCGACTTGCACTGACTTGCACTGACTTGCACCAATTTGTATGAACTTGCATTGACTTGCATAGATTTGCACCGACCCTCATCGACTTGCATTGACTTGCACCGACTTGCATTGATTTGCATTGACTCGCACCGACTTGCACCGACTTGCATATATAATGCTGAAAACTATAGTGCTGGATTAGTAGGATTTCAAAATATTACGAGAAGTATCACTAAAAACAAAATACTCGAGTTTTAAATTTTCGATGTTCTATCGCGTCTACAATAAAAATTTACATATATATAATGAATACCTTAAAAAGGTTTGACGCGAGTTGTAGTTTAAACCAGGAATTAGCAAAATTATAAATGGAAATTAGGAAGTTTTTGAAATTTCACGAGAAGAATCAGAAAAAGTCAAAAGACTCGAGTTTCAACTTTTAAATGTTCTATTGCGTTTACAATTAAAATTTACATATATAAAATAAATACTTTAGTTAGGTTTAACGCGGGTTGTTCTTCCAAACCAGGAGTTACAAAAATTATACATCTGGATTAGTAAGTTTTAAAAATAGTACGAGAAGTATCGGGAAAAGTAAAAACACTCAATTTTCACCTTTACGATGTTTTATCGCGTCTACAATGAAAATTTAAATATATATAATATATACTTTGGTTAAATTTAACGCGGGTTGTTGTTCTAAACCAGGAGTTATGAAAATTATAGATGGCAATTAGTAAGTTTTTATAATATTACGAAAAGTATCGGAAAAAATAAAAAAACTCGAGTTTCAAATTTTCGATGTTCTATCGCGTCTACAGTAAAAAATTTACATATATTAAATAAACACCTTATATAGGTTTAACGCGGGTTGTTGTACTAAACCAGGAATTACAAAAATTATAGATTTGGATTAGTAAGTTTTCAAAATATTACAATAAGTATCGGAGAAAGTAAAAAAACCCGAGTTTCAACATTTCGATGTTCTATCGCGACTACAATGAAAATTTACATATGTTTAATAAATGCTTTGGTAAGGTTTAACGCTGGTTTTTTTTTTAAACAAGGAATTAGCAAAATTATAAACAGAAATTAGTAAGTTTTTAAAATATTATGAGAAGTATCAAAAACAGTCAAGAAACTCGAGTTTTAACTTTTCGATGTTCTATCGCGTCTACAACAAAATTTACATATATATAATAAATGCCTTGCTAAAGTTAAACGCGGGTTGTTGTTTTAAACCAGGAATTACCAAAACTATAAATCTGAATTTGTAAGTTTTCAAAATATTACGAGAAGTATCAGAAAAAATCAAAAAACTCGAGTTTTAACTTTTGAATGTTCTGTCGCGTCTACAATTAAAATTTACATATATAAAATAAATACCTTGGTTAGGATTAACGCGATTTGTTCTTCTAAACCAAGAAATACAAAAATTATAGATTTGTATTAGTAAGTTATCAAAATATCAAAAAAAGTATCAGAATACAATTTACATATACAAAATAAATATTTTAGGAAAATTTGACGCAGGGTGTTGTCTAAAATTCGGCTGCAAAAAAATTATAGTGCTAGATTAGTAACATTTCGAAATATTACAAGAAGTATAAAAAAAAGTCGACTTGCACCAACTTGCACTGACTTGCACTAATTTGTATAGACTTGCACCGACTTGCAAAAACTTGTACCAACTCGCATCGACTTGCATTGACTTGCACCGACTTGTACCGACTTGCATCGACTTGCACCGATTTGCATTAACTTGCATAGACTTGCATCAACTTTTACCGATTTTCATTAACTTGCATAGACTTGCATCAAATTGCACCGATTTGCATTAACTTGCATCGATTTGCATTAACTTTAACCGACATGCATTGACTCGCACTGACTTGCAGCAACCTGCATAGACTTGCATTGACTTGCATTAACTTCCATCGACTTGCATAGACTCGCGTTAACTTGCATCGACTCGCATAGACTTGCATTGATTTGTACTGACTTGCATTGATTTGTCCTGACTTGCACCAAATCGCATTGACTTGCACCGACTAGCATTAATTTGCATAGACATGCATTGACTCGCACCGACTTGCACCGATATGCATTTACTTAAACCGACTTGCATCGACTTGCATAGACTTGCACCGACTTGCACTGACTTGCACTGACTTGCACCAATTTGTATGAACTTGCATTGACTTGCATAGATTTGCACCGACCCTCATCGACTTGCATTGACTTGCACCGACTTGCATTGATTTGCATTGACTCGCACCGACTTGCACCGACTTGCATATATAATGCTGAAAACTATAGTGCTGGATTAGTAGGATTTCAAAATATTACGAGAAGTATCACTAAAAACAAAATACTCGAGTTTTAAATTTTCGATGTTCTATCGCGTCTACAATAAAAATTCGCATATATATAATGAATACCTTAAAAAGGTTTGACGCGAGTTGTAGTTTAAACCAGGAATTAGCAAAATTATAAATGGAAATTAGGAAGTTTTTGAAATTTCACGAGAAGAATCAGAAAAAGTCAAAAGACTCGAGTTTCAACTTTTAAATGTTCTATTGCGTCCACAATTAAAATTTACATATATAAAATAAATACTTTAGTTAGGTTTAACGCGGGTTGTTCTTCTAAACCAGGAAATACAAAAATTGTACATCTGGATTACTAAGTTTTCGAAATATTACCAGAAGTATCGGGAAAAGTAAAAAAACTTAATTTTCACCTTTACGATGTTTTATCGCGTCTACAATAAAAATTTGAATATATATAATATATACTTTGGGTAAATTTAACGCGGGTTGTTGTTCTAAACCAGGAGTTATAAAAATTATAGATGGGAATTAGTAAGTTTTTATAATATTACGAGAAATATCGGAAAAAATCAAAAAACTCGAGTTTCAAATCTTCGATGTTCTATCGCGACTACAATGAAAATCTACATATATTTAATAAATGTTTTACTAAGGTTTAACGCGGGTATTTGTTTTGAACCAGGAATTTGCAAAATTATACATGGAAATTAGTAAGTTTTGAAAATATTACGAAAAGTATCAAAAACAGTCAAGAAACTCGAGTTTTAACTTTTCGATGTTCTATCGCGTCTACAATGAAAATTCACATATATATAATAAATACCTTAAAAAGGTTTGATGCAATTTGTTGTTCTAAATTTAACGATATTAAAATTATAAATCTGAGTCAATAAGTATTTAAAATATTACGAAAACTATCAGAAAATACTGAAAAACTCGAGTTTTAACTTTTCGATGTTCCATCGCGTCTAGAAAAAAAATTTACATATATATAATAAATGCCTTGCTAAGGTTAAACGCGGGTTGTCGTTTTAAACCAGGAATTACAAAAACGATAAATCTGAATTTGTAAGTTTTCAAAATATTACAAGAAGTATCAGAAAAAGTCAAAAAACTCGAGTTTCAACTTTTGAATGTTCTGTCGCGTTTACAATTAAAATTTACATATATAAAATGAACACCTTGGTTAGGTTTAACGCGATTTGTTTTTCTGAACCAGGAAATACCAAAATTATAGATTTGTATTAGTAAGTTTTCAAAATATTAAGAAAAGTATCAGAAAAAGTAAAAAAACTCGAGTTTCAACGTTTCGATGTTTTATCGCGTCTACAATAAAAATTTACATATATATAATAGATTTTTCGGTAAAATTTAACGCGATTTTTTTTTCTAAACCAAGAAATACGTAAATTATAGATCTGGATTAGTAAGTTTTCGAAATATTACGAAAAGTATCGGGAAAAGTAAAAAAACTCAATTTTCACTTTTACGATGTTTTATCGCGTCTACAATGAAAATTTAAATATATTTAATATATATAGTTTGGTTAAATTTAACGCGGGTTGTTGTTCTAAATTTAACGATACCAAAATTATAAATCTGGGTCAATAAGTATACAAAATATTACGAAAACTATCAGAGAATATCAAAAAATTCAAGTTTTTACTTTTCGATGTTCTATCGCGTCTACAAAAAAAATTTTCATATATATAATAAATGCCTTGCTAAGGTTTAACGCGGGTCGTTGTTTTAAACCAGGAATTAGCAAAAATTATTAGATCTGAAATTAGTAAGTTTTCAAAATATTACGAGAAGTATCAGAAAAAGTCAAAAAACTCGAGTTTCAACTTTTGAATGTTCTATCGCGTCTACAATTAAAATTTACATATATAAAATAAATACCTTGGTTAGGTTTAACGCGAGTTGTTCTTCTAAACCAGTAAATACAAAAATTATAAATCTGGATTAATAAGTTTTCAAAATATTACGAGAAGTATCGGAAAAAGTAAAAAAACTCGAGTTTCAACGTTTCGATGTTTTATCGCGTCTACGATGAAAATTTAGATATATATAATGAATTCCTTAGTAAGGTTTAACGCGATTTTTTTTTCTAAACCAAGAAATACAAAAATTATAGATCTGGATTAGTAAGTTTATGAAATATTACGAGAAGTATCGGGAAAAGTAAAAAAACTCAATTTTAACTTTTACGATGTTTTATCGCGTCTACGATGAAAATTTAGATATATATAATATATACTTTGGTTAAATTTAACGCGAGTTGTTGTTCTAAACTAAAAGTTATAAAAATTATAGATGGGAATTAGTAAGTTTATATAATATTATGAGAAGTATCGAAAAAAATCAAAAAACTCGAGTTTCAAATTTTCGATGTTCTATCGCGACTACAATGAAAATTTACATATATTTAATAAATGCCTTGGTAAGGTTTAACGCGGGTTTTTGATATAAACCAGAAATTAGCAAAATTATAAATGGAAATTAGGAAGTTTTCAAAATATTACGAACAGTATCAGAAAAAATTAAAAACTCGAATATAAATTTTTCGATGTTCTATCGCGTCTACAATGAAAATTTACATATATAAAATAAATACCTTAATACAATTTAACGCGGGTTGTTGTTTTGAACTAGCAAATACCAAAATTATGAATCTGGATTAGTAAATTTTTAAAATATTACGAAAAGTATCAGCAAAAACAAAAACCCCAAGTTTTAAATTTTCGATGTTCTATCGCGTCTACAATAAAAATTTACATATATATAATGAATACCTTAAAAGGGTTTAACGCAGGCTGTAGTTTTAAACCAGGAATTAGCAAAATTATAAATGAAAATTAGGAAGTTTTCAAAATATTACGAGAAGTATCAGAAAAAAAAAAAACTCGAGTTTTAAATTCTCGATGTTCTATCGCGTCTACAATTAAAATTTACATATATAAAATAAATACCTTGGTTAGGTTTGACGCGGATTGTTATTCTAAACCAAAAATTACATAAAATTATAGATCTGAATGTAAGTTTTCAAAATATTACGAAAAGTATCAGAAAAAGTAAAAAACTCGAGTTTCAACTTTTGATGTTCTATCGCGTCTACAATAAAAATTTACATATATAAAATAAATACCTTGATAAGGTTTAACGCGAGTTGTTTTTCTAAACCAGGAAATACAAAAATTATAAATCTGGATTAGTAAGTTTTCAAAATATTACGAGAAGTATCGGAAAAAGTAAAAAAACTCGAGTTTCAACTTTTCGATGTTTTATCGCGTCTACAATAAAAATTTACATATATATAATAAATTCCTTAGTAAAGTTTAACGCGAGTTGTTGTTCTAAACCAGGAAATACAAAAATTATAGATCTGGATTAGTAAGTTTTCAAAATATTACGAAAAGTATCGGGAAAAGTAAAAAAACTCGAGTTTCAACTTTTCGATGTTTTATCGCGTCTACAATAAAAATTTACATATATATAATAAATACCTTGAGTAAAGTTTAACGCGGGTTGTTGTTTTAAACCAGGAATTATAAAAATTATAGATGGAATTAGTAAGTTTTAAAATATTACGAGAAGTATCAGAAAAAGTCAAAAAACTCGAGTTTCAACTTTTCGATGTTCTATCGCGTCTACAATGAAAATTTACATATATATAATAAATACCTTATAAAGGTTTAACGCGAGTTGTTGTTCTAAACCAGGATATTCAAAATTATAGATCTGGATTAGTAAGTTTTAAAATATTACGAAAAGTATCAGAAAAGTACGAAAAACTCGAGTTTTCAACTTTTCGATGTTCTATCGCGTCTACAATGAAAATTTACATATATATAATAAATACCTTGTAAGGTTTAACGCGGGTTGTTGTTTTAAACCAGGAATTACAAAAATTATAGATCTGAATTAGTAAGTTTTCAAAATATTACGAAGAAGTATCAGAAAAAGTCAAAAAACTCGAGTTTCAACTTTTCGATGTTCTATCGCGTCTACAATTAAAATTTACATATATAAAATAAACACCTTGGTAAGGTTTAACGCGGGTTGTTGTTCTAAACCAGGAATTACCAAAATTATAGATCTGGATTAGTAAGTTTTCAAAATATTACGAGAAGTATCAGAAAAAGTAAAAAAACTCGAGTTTCAACGTTTCGATGTTTTATCGCGTCTACAATGAAAATTTACATATATATAATAAATTCTTGGTAAGGTTTAACGCGATTTTTTTTCTAAACCAAGAAATACAAAATTATAGATCTGGATTAGTAAGTTTTCGAAATATTACGAGAAGTATCGGGAAAAGTAAAAAACTCAAGTTTTAACTTTTACGATGTTTTATCGCGTCTACAATGAAAATTTAAATATATATAATATAATACTTTGGTTAAATTTAACGCGGGTTGTTGTTCTAAACTAAACGTATACCAAAATTATAAATGGGAATTAGTAAGTTTACAAAATATTACGAGAAGTATCAGAAAAAATCAAAAAACTCGAGTTTCAACTTTTCGATGTTCTATCGCGACTACAATAAAATTTACATATATATAATAAATGCCTTGGTAAGGTTTAACGCGGGTTTTTGTTTTAAACCAGAAATTAGCAAAATTATAGATGGAAATTAGGAAGTTTTCAAAATATTACGAACAGTATCAGAAAAAATTAAAAACTCGAGTATAAATTTTTCGATGTTCTATCGCGTCTACAATGAAAATTTACATATATAAAATAAATACCTTAATACAATTTAACGCGGGTTGTTGTTTTGAACTAGCAAATACCAAAATTATGAATCTGGATTAGTAAATTTTTAAAATATTACGAAAAGTATCAGCAAAAACAAAAACCCCAAGTTTTAAATTTTCGATGTTCTATCGCGTCTACAATAAAAATTTACATATATATAATGAATACCTTAAAAGGGTTTAACGCAGGCTGTAGTTTTAAACCAGGAATTAGCAAAATTATAAATGAAAATTAGGAAGTTTTCAAAATATTACGAGAAGTATCAGAAAAAAAAAAAACTCGAGTTTTAAATTTTCGATGTTCTATCGCGTCTACAATTAAAATTTACATATATAAAATAAATACCTTGGTTAGGTTTGACGCGGATTGTTATTCTAAACCAAAAATTACATAAAATTATAGATCTGAATGTAAGTTTTCAAAATATTACGAAGAAGTATCAGAAAAAGTAAAAAACTCGAGTTTCAACTTTTGATGTTCTATCGCGTCTACAATAAAAATTCACATATATATAATGAATACCTTAAAAAGGTTTGACGCGAGTTGTAGTTTAAACCAGGAATTAGCAAAATTATAAATGGAAATTAGGAAGTTTTTGAAATTTCACGAGAAGAATCAGAAAAAGTCAAAAGACTCGAGTTTCAACTTTTAAATGTTCTATTGCGTCCACAATTAAAATTTACATATATAAAATAAATACTTTAGTTAGGTTTAACGCGGGTTGTTCTTCTAAACCAGGAAATACAAAAATTGTACATCTGGATTACTAAGTTTTCGAAATATTACCAGAAGTATCGGAAAAAGTAAAAAAACTTAATTTTCACCTTTACGATGTTTTATCGCGTCTACAATAAAAATTTGAATATATATAATATATACTTTGGGTAAATTTAACGCGGGTTGTTGTTCTAAACCAGGAGTTATAAAAATTATAGATGGGAATTAGTAAGTTTTTATAATATTACGAGAAATATCGGAAAAAATCAAAAAACTCGAGTTTCAAATCTTCGATGTTCTATCGCGACTACAATGAAAATCTACATATATTTAATAAATGTTTTACTAAGGTTTAACGCGGGTATTTGTTTTGAACCAGGAATTTGCAAAATTATACATGGAAATTAGTAAGTTTTGAAAATATTACGAAAAGTATCAAAAACAGTCAAGAAACTCGAGTTTTAACTTTTCGATGTTCTATCGCGTCTACAATGAAAATTCACATATATATAATAAATACCTTAAAAAGGTTTGATGCAATTTGTTGTTCTAAATTTAACGATATTAAAATTATAAATCTGAGTCAATAAGTATTTAAAATATTACGAAAACTATCAGAAAATACTGAAAAACTCGAGTTTTAACTTTTCGATGTTCCATCGCGTCTAGAAAAAAAATTTACATATATATAATAAATGCCTTGCTAAGGTTAAACGCGGGTTGTCGTTTTAAACCAGGAATTACAAAAACGATAAATCTGAATTTGTAAGTTTTCAAAATATTACAAGAAGTATCAGAAAAAGTCAAAAAACTCGAGTTTCAACTTTTGAATGTTCTGTCGCGTTTACAATTAAAATTTACATATATAAAATGAACACCTTGGTTAGGTTTAACGCGATTTGTTTTTCTGAACCAGGAAATACCAAAATTATAGATTTGTATTAGTAAGTTTTCAAAATATTAAGAAAAGTATCAGAAAAAGTAAAAAAACTCGAGTTTCAACGTTTCGATGTTTTATCGCGTCTACAATAAAAATTTACATATATATAATAGATTTTTCGGTAAAATTTAACGCGATTTTTTTTCTAAACCAAGAAATACGTAAATTATAGATCTGGATTAGTAAGTTTTCGAAATATTACGAAAAGTATCGGGAAAAGTAAAAAAACTCAATTTTCACTTTTACGATGTTTTATCGCGTCTACAATGAAAATTTAAATATATTTAATATATATAGTTTGGTTAAATTTAACGCGGGTTGTTGTTCTAAATTTAACGATACCAAAATTATAAATCTGGGTCAATAAGTATACAAAATATTACGAAAACTATCAGAGAATATCAAAAAATTCAAGTTTTTACTTTTCGATGTTCTATCGCGTCTACAAAAAAAATTTTCATATATATAATAAATGCCTTGCTAAGGTTTAACGCGGGTTGTTGTTTTAAACCAGGAATTAGCAAAAATTATTAGATCTGAAATTAGTAAGTTTTCAAAATATTACGAGAAGAATCAAAAAAAGTCAAAAGACTCGAGTTTCAACTTTTAAATGTTCTATCGCGTCTACAATTAAAATTTACATATATAAAATAAATACCTTGGTTAGGTTTAACGCGGGTTGTTCTTCTAAACCAGTAAATACAAAAATTATAAATCTGGATTAATAAGTTTTCAGAATATTACGAGAAGTATCGGAAAAAGTAAAAAAACTCGAGTTTCAACGTTTCGATGTTTTATCGCGTCTACGATGAAAATTTAGATATATATAATGAATTCCTTAGTAAGGTTTAACGCGATTTTTTTTTCTAAACCAAGAAATACAAAAATTATAGATCTGGATTAGTAAGTTTATGAAATATTACGAGAAGTATCGGGAAAAGTAAAAAAACTCAATTTTAACTTTTACGATGTTTTATCGCGTCTACGATGAAAATTTAGATATATATAATATATACTTTGGTTAAATTTAACGCGAGTTGTTGTTCTAAACTAAAAGTTATAAAAATTATAGATGGGAATTAGTAAGTTTATATAATATTATGAGAAGTATCGAAAAAAATCAAAAAACTCGAGTTTCAAATTTTCGATGTTCTATCGCGACTACAATGAAAATTTACATATATTTAATAAATGCCTTGGTAAGGTTTAACGCGGGTTTTTGATATAAACCAGAAATTAGCAAAATTATAAATGGAAATTAGGAAGTTTTCAAAATATTACGAACAGTATCAGAAAAAATTAAAAACTCGAATATAAATTTTTCGATGTTCTATCGCGTCTACAATGAAAATTTACATATATAAAATAAATACCTTAATACAATTTAACGCGGGTTGTTGTTTTGAACTAGCAAATACCAAAATTATGAATCTGGATTAGTAAATTTTTAAAATATTACGAAAAGTATCAGCAAAAACAAAAACCCCAAGTTTTAAATTTTCGATGTTCTATCGCGTCTACAATAAAAATTTACATATATATAATGAATACCTTAAAAGGGTTTAACGCAGGCTGTAGTTTTAAACCAGGAATTAGCAAAATTATAAATGAAAATTAGGAAGTTTTCAAAATATTACGAGAAGTATCAGAAAAAAAAAAAACTCGAGTTTTAAATTCTCGATGTTCTATCGCGTCTACAATTAAAATTTACATATATAAAATAAATACCTTGGTTAGGTTTGACGCGGATTGTTATTCTAAACCAAAAATTACATAAAATTATAGATCTGAATGTAAGTTTTCAAAATATTACGAAAAGTATCAGAAAAAGTAAAAAAACTCGAGTTTCAACTTTTGATGTTCTATCGCG